>NW_024059838.1:0-30752 GCF_016432855.1 Salvelinus namaycush | reverse complement strand
TGTCATTCCCAGTGTCATTCCCTGTACCATTCCCAGTACCATTCCCAGATACCATTCCCATTACCAATTTTTTTTTCCCATTACCATTCCCAGTACTATTCGCCACAGTACCATCCCTTGTACCATTCCCTGCTACCATACCCTGTACCATTCCCAGGTACCATTCCCAGTAACCATTCACCTTGTACCATTCCCTGGTACCATTCCGCCAGTACCACATTCCCATTCTACTATACCCTGTACCCTTCCCGTTATCATTCCCAGTATCATTCCCCGTATCATTCCCCAGTACCATTTCCCAGTACTATTCCCAGTATCATTCCCCAGTACCCATTTCCCAGTTATCATTCCCGAGTATCATTCCCAGTACCATTCCCAGGTACTATTCCCAGTATCATCTCACCAGTTACCATTCCTGTACCATTCCCTGTACCATTCCACCAGTAATTTCATTCCCAGTTACTATCCCAGTAATATTCCCCGTAGTACCATTCCCCGTATCCATTCCCAGTACCATTCCCAGTACCATTCCCTGTACCCATTCCCAGTATTCATGTCCCAGTATCATTTACCTCTCCACCCCCAGTATCATTCCCTGTACCATTCCCAGTACCATTCCCAGTACCATTCCCAGTATCATTCCCAGTACTATTCCCAGTACCATTCCCAGTACCATTCCCAAGTTACTATTCCCAGTACCATTTCCCAGTACCCTTCCCCAGTAACCATTCCCCAGTACCATTCCCTAGTATCATTCCCAGTATTCATTCCACAGTACCATTTCCCTGCTACCATTCCCTGTACCATTCCCAGTACCAATTCCAGTACGCCTATTCCCAGTATCATTCCCAAGTACCATTCCCAGTTATCATCTCCAGTTATCATTCCCAGTTATCATTCCCAGGTAACATTCCCAGTATCATTCCCTGTACCATTTCCCAGTTACCATTCCCAATATCATTCCCCGAGAGTACCATTCCCCTGTACCATACTCCCAATTCCCCAGGTATCATTCCCCTTACCATTCCCAGTACCATTCCCCAGTACCATTCCCAGTATCATTCCCAGTGTCATTCCCAGTACCATTCCCAGTACCATTCCCAGTATCATTCCCAGTACCATCCCTGTACCATTCCCTGTACCATTCCCAGTACCATTCCCAGTACCATTCCCAGTACCATTCCCAGTACTATTCCCAGTACCATTCCCAGTATCATTCCCAGTACCATTCCCAGTATCATTCCCAGTACCATTCCCAGTATCATTCCCAGTACCATTCCCAGTATCATTCCCAGTATCATTCCCAGTATCATTCCCAGTATCATTCCCAGTATCATTCCCTGTACCATTCCCAGTATCATTCCCAGTATCATTCCCAGTACCATTCCCTGTACCATTCCCAGTACCATTCCCAGTACCATTCCCAGTACCATTCCCAGTATCATTCCCAGTACCATTCCCTGTACCATTCCCTGTACCATTCCCAGTACCATTCCCAGTACCATTCCCAGTATCATTCCCAGTACCATTCCCAGTATCATTCCCAGTATCATTCCCAGTACCATTCCCACGCCGCCCACAAGTCTCCCGTGAAAGACGCCCCGCAAGAAAAGTTTTCGAAAGAAAACATTTCAATTAAAATCTTAATTTACTCTTGTAGTCGAGCTGAATTCACATGGTGTTGTGAATTAGCACATGTATTTGCATATTGGGATGCGTGCCAACACGTACTGTGGGATCATTTACTATCGCTTCCCTTAAAGATTGACATAAGAGCAACGAGATGCAACGAGTTAGTCTGTCAGAAAGAACACAGAAAACATTGACAAAATATCAAAACACAAGAAGACGTTATTCATTCAAACTCACAGCGGGGGGGGGCGGGACGACGACGACTAGATTGGAAGAGTATCTGAGTCTCAGGCTGTGATTCAATCCGATCGCATGTTATTGACAATGTGCCTTTTAAAGGGGATGATTCAAGGTAAGTGCTGCAGATGTTGACACCGTGCCTTTAACTGTCAAGCGCTTTTGGTATTGAATCCCGGGCTGGAGCTAGTTAACCTTGTGATGAAAAGGCTCTAGCCTGGCAAGCTGTTAAGACATCCAGCTAACCTAGCCTAGTTTCTTGGTCACCCCTTAAAAAACTCAATTTATAGTTTCTGTATCCAATACAGTCTTTTACTTAATTCCTCCCTTTTTTTTACGTCCCCAGGACGTCCTCGTGTTTTAATCATCTCTCCTTTCAAAACCCCCAGTCAAATTGTCCGCAGTAAATTACCTTCTCATTTTACAAGCTCTTCTTTTGACAAAGAGCCACCACACTTTATTGATTCCTTCTCTCAATTAAATAAAGCCTCGTTCTCTTCATCTCTCTCGTCTTCCGGTAAATTCCTAGAGATGCATTACCCAGAGACCCCCCTGTCCAACACAATCAACACAATCTCCATCCCTACCAGGGACATTATTAGTCGGCACGGTGAAATTGATTGCTGCTGAAATAACTATAATTGCAAACCACACAGAGGAAGAAATTGGAAAGTGATTCATATATACATTCATTTGCCAGGTGTATTTCCCCCCCCCCCCCCCCCCCCCCCCCCCCCACGTTCGTTCAAATCAATAACATTTTTGTCATTAACATTTGTAATAAAAAAATAAATAAAATAAAAGTTTCTTTTCTCTTTTTTAATTCAAACTTCAATGTTCATTTTTCCAATGTTAGTCATTTAATCAGGTGCTCTTATCATAGGACTAATGCATTCTCCCATTTGTTCAATTCAGCGCATTTTAACAATCACAGACGGATTACTTTGCTTACGCTTTCTCATTTAATTTGGTTCAGGAGGTCCAAATAAGATGCTGTTATTAACTATAAAAACATCTTGGTTTACATATTTATCCGTTGAATGAGCAAAGCGCTACGACGTGTCAACATGATCGCGACACATTAACACTCTAGAGAAGAAGAAAGAAAAAAAACTCTATAGACATCGATAAGCATCTCTTTAAAAAAAAAAAGCGTTTTCTCTTGAAATGACCATATTATTACCATATTAAGTGATTGAGTGATATTATAGCCTGGTAAAAGATAACACAGACTTTCAGATCTGAATCTTTAGAGAATTGAAGCTCTTTCTCTGATCGCTCTCTGCTATTATGTCAGTTAGGAAGCCGTCAGCGACAGACGGACGGACTACTACACGGGGGGTTTTAAACTGGAGAGGCTGTTGGGGTTTAATGTCCAGGGACCAACCATCTCATCTAGAACTAAAGAGAAAGGGGACTGAGTTGGAAGACTACACTACAAGGTCAGTCAGGCCAGGAGAGGAAAGGAGAGAGAGAGGAGAGATGGAGAGAGAGAGAGACAGGAAAGGAGAGAGAGAGGAGAGATGGAGAGAGACAGGAGCAGGAAAGGAGAGAGAGGAGAGATGTAGAGAGAGAGAGAGATGTAGAGAGAGAGAGACAGGAAAGGAGAGAGAGAGGAGAGATGGAGAGAGAGAGAGACAGAGAGAGACAGGAAAGGAGAGAGAGAGGAGAGATGGAGAGAGAGACAGAAGAGGAGAGAGAGAGAGAGAGGAGAGATGGAGAGATGGAGAGAGAGAGACAGGAACGGAGAGAGAGAGATGAGAGACGGAGAGAGAGATGTAGCGTGAGAGACAGGAGTAGAAAGGAGAGAGAGAGAGAGGAAGTAGGCCAGTGAAACCTTCATGTCCCTCTCCTCTCCCTCTATTTCATTGTTATCTGGGTGATGACAGTCCTGGGGGTGAGTCAGATGGAATCTGACCTCAGGTCAGCTCTCAGCTCGTCTAGAGGGGGAATTATGGGATGGCTAACCCGCTAGTCGCCCGCGGCAACACACATCTATCCGTGACTCGGGATGAGGCCTCCACCAGCGGTGGACAAATCCTATAACCACCGTTTTCCCAGCTTTCCTCAGGACCCCCCCCCCCCCAACAACCGTATCCCCACTCTATCGTCAACCCCTCTTCACCCCTTTTCTCTCCCGTCACCCCCTCCTCAACCTCTCTCCCGTCACCCCCTCCTCAACCTCTCTCCCGTCACCCCCTCCTCAACCTCTCTCCCGTCACCCCCTCCTCAACCTCTCTCCCGTCACCCCCTCCTCAACCTCTCTCCCGTCACCCCCTCCTCAACCTCTCTCCCGTCACCCCCTCCTCAACCTCTCTCGCGTCACCCCCTCCTCACTCCTCACCCCTACTCAGCCCCTCCAGCATCCTTCCTCTGTCCTTTCCCTCTCCTCCCAGGCTGAAGCAGTAATCCAAACCTCTGAGTGCTGAAAATCCTTTAAGATGGAAAAGAGGAGCCAGTGGGAGAATGTGAACAGACAGACAGGCTAGGCTGCACACTAACACACTAGGCTGCACACTAACACACTAGGCTGCACACTAACACACTAGGCTGCACACTAACACACTAGGCTGCACACTAACACACTAGGCTGCACACTAGGCTCCACACTAACACACTAGGCTGCACACTAGGCTCCACACTAACACACTAGGCTGCACACTAGGCTCCACACTAACACACTAGGCTGCACACTAACACACTAGGCTGCACACTAGGCTCCACACTAACACACTAGGCTGCACACTAGGCTCCACACTAACACACTAGGCTGCACACTAGGCTCCACACTAACACACTAGGCTGCACACTAACACACTAGGCTGCACACTAACACACTAGGCTGCACACTAACACACTAGGCTGCACACTAACACACTAGGCTGCACACTAACACACTAGGCTGCATACTAGGCTGCACACTAACACACTAGGCTGCACACTAACACACTAGGCTGCATACTAGGCTGCACACTAACACACTAGGCTGCACACTAGGCTGCACACTAACACACTAGGCTGCACACTAGGCTCCACACTAACACACTAGGCTGCACACTAACACACTAGGCTGCACACTAACACACTAGGCTGCACACTAACACACTAGGCTGCACACTAACACACTAGGCTGCACACTAGGCTCCACACTAACACACTAGGCTGCACACTAGGCTGCACACTAACACACTAGGCTGCACACTAGGCTGCACACTAACACACTAGGCTGCACACTAGGCTGCACACTAACACACTAGGCTGCACACTAACACACTAGGCTCCACACTAACACACTAGGCTGCACACTAACACACTAGGCTGCACACTAGGCTCCACACTAACACACTAGGCTGCACACTAACACACTAGGCTGCACACTAGGCTGCACACTAACACACTAGGCTCCACACTAACACACTAGGCTGCACACTAACACACTAGGCTCCACACTAACACACTAGGCTGCACACTAACACACTAGGCTGCACACTAACACACTAGGCTGCACACTAGGCTGCACACTAACACACTAGGCTCCACACTAACACACTAGGCTGCACACTAACACACTAGGCTGCACACTAGGCTCCACACTAGGCTCCACACTAACACACTAGGCTGCACACTAGGCTGCACACTAACACACTAGGCTGCACACTAGGCTCCACACTAACACACTAGGCTGCACACTAGGCTCCACACTAACACACTAAGTGTGTAACGCCTGCAGACTTCTGCAACACTGGGGAGAGAGGAGGGAGGGCTGGTGAACGCTGGGGAGAGAGGAGGGAGGGCTGGGGAGAGAGGAGGGAGGTCTGGTGGATGCTGGGGAGAGAGGAGGGAGGGCTGGTGAACGCTGGGGAGAGAGGAGGGAGGGCTGGGGAGAGAGGAGGGAGGGCTGGTGGACGCTGGGGAGAGAGGAGGGAGGGCTGGGGAGAGAGGAGGGAGGGCTGGTGGACGCTGGGGAGAGAGGAGGGAGGGCTGGGGAGAGAAGAGGGAGGGCTGGTGGACGCTGGGGAGAGAGGAGGGAGGGCTGGTGGACGCTGGGGAGAGAGGAGGGAGGGCTGGGGAGAGAGGAGGGAAGGCTGGGGAGAAAGGAGGGAGGGCTGGGGAGAGAGGAGGGAGGGCTGGGGAGAGAGGAGGGAGGGCTGGAGAGAGGAGGGAGGGCTGGGGAGAGAGGAGGGAGGGCTGGGGAGAGAGGAGGGAGGGCTGGTGGATGCTGGGGAGAGAGGAGGGAGGGCTGGGGAGAGAGGAGGGAGGGCTGGTGGATGCTGGGGAGAGAGGAGGGAGGGCTGGGGAGAGAGGAGGGAGGGCTGGTGGACGCTGGGGAGAGAGGAGGGAGGGCTGGGGAGAGAGGAGGGAGGGCTGGGGAGAGAGGAGGGAGGGCTGGGGAGAGAGGAGGGAAGGCTGGGGAGAGAGGAGGGAGGGCTGGGGAGAGAGGAGGGAAGGCTGGGGAGAGAGGAGGGAGGGCTGGGGAGAGAGGAGGGAGGGCTGGGGAGAGAGGAGGGAGGGCTGGAGAGAGGAGGGAGGGCTGGGGAGAGAGGAGGGAGGGCTGGGGAGAGAG
Organism: Salvelinus namaycush; assembly: GCF_016432855.1. Lineage (NCBI taxonomy): Eukaryota > Metazoa > Chordata > Actinopteri > Salmoniformes > Salmonidae > Salvelinus > Salvelinus namaycush. Next base: position 24,319 of record NW_024059838.1, on the reverse strand, counting down.
GAGGGAGGGCTGGTGGATGCTGGGGAGAGAGGAGGGAGGGCTGGGGAGAGAGGAGGGAGGGCTGGTGGACGCTGGGGAGAGAGGAGGGAGGGCTGGGGAGAGAGGAGGGAGGGCTGGTGGACGCTGGGGAGAGAGGAGGGAGGGCTGGGGAGAGAGGAGGGAAGGCTGGGGAGAGAGGAGGGAGGGCTGGGGAGAGAGGAGGGAGGGCTGGGGAGAGAGGAGGGAGGGCTGGAGAGAGAGGAGGGAGGGCTGGGGAGAGAGGAGGGAGGGCTGGTGGATGCTGGGGAGAGAGGAGGCAGGGCTGGGGAGAGAGGAGGGAGGGCTGGTGGACGCTGGGGAGAGAGGAGGGAGGGCTGGGGAGAGAGGAGGGAGGGCTGGTGGATGCTGGGGAGAGAGGAGGGAGGGCTGGGGAGAGAGGAGGGAGGCCTGGGGAGAGAGGAGGGAGGGCTGGGGAGAGAGGAGGGAGGGCTGGGGAGAGAGGAGGGAGGGCTGGGGAGAGAGGAGGGAGGGCTGGTGAACGCTGGGGAGAGAGGAGGGACGGCTGGGGAGAGAGGAGGAAGGGCTGGGGAGAGAGGAGGGAGGGCTGGGGAGAGAGGAGGGAGGGCTGGGGAGAGAGGAGGGAGGGCTGGTGGATGCTGGGGAGAGAGGAGGGAGGGCTGGGGAGAGAGGAGGGAGGGCTGGGGAGAGAGGAGGGAGGGCTGGGGAGAGAGGAAGGAGGGCTGGTGAACGCTGGGGAGAGAGGAGGGAGGGCTGGGGAGAGAGGAGGGAGGGCTGGGGAGAGAGGAGGGAGGGCTGGTGGACGCTGGGGAGAGAGGAGGGAGGGCTGGTGGACGCTGGGGAGAGAGGAGGGAGGGCTGGGGAGAGAGGAGGGAGGGCTGGTGGACGCTGTGGAGAGAGGAGGGAGGGCTGGGGAGAGAGGAGGGAGGGCTGGGGAGAGAGGAGGGAGGGCTGGGGAGAGAGGAGGGAGGGCTGGTGGACGCTGGGGAGAGAGGAGGGAGGGCTGGGGAGAGAGGAGGGAGGGCTGGTGGACGCTGTGGAGAGAGGAGGGAGGGCTGGGGAGAGAGGAGGGAGGGCTGGGGAGAGAGGAGGGAGGGCTGGGGAGAGAGGAGGGAGGGCTGGGGAGAGAGGAGGGAGGGCTGGTGGACGCTGGGGAGAGAGGAGGGAGGGCTGGGGAGAGAGGAGGGAGGGCTGGTGGACGCTGGGGAGAGAGGAGGGAGGGCTGGTGAGAGAGGAGGGAGGGCTGGTGGACGCTGGGGAGAGAGGAGGGCTGGGGAGAGAGGAGGGAGGGCTGGTGGACGATGGGGAGAGAGGAGGGACGGCTGGGGAACACTGTGGGGACAGGAAGAGGACATTTTTAAAGGGTAACTCTCAACCACAATTTCAACCTTTGCCCAACCCCTTTCAAATTTTCAACAAATGCATTCACGTGAAAAGTTGTGGGTGGGTGGAATTGCTCATAAATATTAATCTCATGGTTTGTGGGTAAACATTGTTGTACCTGATCCCAACCCTTTCTCACTAAAACATTCTGACCAGAAGTCCACTGGAACCGTCTGATAATAAAATAATGTGCATTGCGAGCAAATATGGCTTTGAACAGGTACCTCACAGTGGTAAGGCACAGAGTTGTTGATATCTATTGCCACTTGCGGTGTAAATTCGAATTCCCCCCCCCATGGGGCGCAAAACAAATAGCTCAAACGTGGACTAACATTTACTGTGGAATTGTGTTGGCAAGAAAAGCGCAATCATCACCTTGAAAATGAAGATTAGGGGCTCTATTCAATTCAACCCACATTGCAGTGTTTACACAGTAGCTCTTTTTCCAATGGTCTTGGGTACGGTATAAAAATCTACAACTATTACCAAGACAACACCTCTCACAGGTATGCTTTTTCACTTTTCATAATTACAAGTGTGTGGGCACGGGATCAATATTGTAAATAAAGGATTTGAAAGAAAAAATGTTGTCCCCTAAGTGAGATTGGAACTCAAAACTATGAACCATCCAACTGTTTTAACAGACTGCCCCACCAATCTGTTTTAACAGACTGTCCCAATAATCTGTTTTAACAGACTGTCCTACCAATCTGTTTTGACAGACTGTCCCAATAATCTGTTTTAACAGACTGTCCTACCAATCTGTTTTAACAGACTGTCCTACCAATCTGTTTTAACAGACTGTCCTGTCCTACCAATCTGTTTTAACAGACTGTCCTACCAATCTGTTTTAACAGACTGTCCTACCAATCTGTTTTAACAGACTGTCCTACCAATCTGTTTTAACAGACTGCCCTACCAATCTGTTTTAACAGACTGTCCTACCAATCTGTTTTAACAGACTGTCCTACCAATCTGTTTTAACAGACTGTCCTACCAATCTGTTTTAACAGACTGTCCTACCAATCTGTTTTAACAGACTGTCCTACCAATCTGTTTTTAACAGACTGTCCTACCAATCTGTTTTAACAGACTGTCCTACCAATCTGTTTTAACAGACTGTCCTACCAATCTGTTTTAACAGACTGTCCTACCAATCTGTTTTAACAGACTGTCCTACCAATCTGTTTTAACAGACTGTCCTACCAATCTGTTTTAACAGACTGCCCTACCAATCTGTTTTAACAGACTGTCCTACCAATCTGTTTTAACAGACTGTCCTACCAATCTGTTTTAACAGACTGTCCTACCAATCTGTTTTAACAGACTGTCCTACCAATCTGTTTTAACAGACTGTCCTACCAATCTGTTTTAACAGACTGTCCTACCAATCTGTTTTAACAGACTGTCCTACCAATCTGTTTTAACAGACTGTCCTGTCCTACCAATCTGTTTTAACAGACTGTCCTACCAATCTGTTTATTTATTTCACCTTTATTTAGCCAGGTAGGCCAGTTGAGAGTTCTCATTTACAACTGCGACCTGGCCAAGATAAAGCAAAGCAGTGCGACACAAACAACAACACAGAGTTACACATAAACAAATGTACAGTCATTAATACAGTACAAAAATCTATATACAGCGTGTGCAAATTTAGTAAGATTAGGGAGGTGAGGCAATAAATAGGCCGTAGTGGTGAAATAATGACAATTTAGAAATTAAACACTGGAGTGGTAGAAGTGCAGAAGATGAATGTGCAAGTAGAGATACTGGGGTGCAAAGGAGCAAAAAAACAATATGTGGATGAGGTAGTTGGGTGGGCTATTTACAGATGGGCTGTGTACAGGTGCAATGATCTGTAAGCTGCTCTGACAGCTGATGCTTAAAGTTAGTGAGGGAGATATTCGTTTTTGTTTGTAATGTCAGTAGTCTAGTTAAGGAAGCATCATGCAAAATATATTGGCACACTCCACTTACCAAGACCATTGCCAAATAAGGAAGATGGGTGCTAACTATCAAGCTAGTACAAGGTGTCGCTAGCTATCAAGCTAGCTAGCACACAGTGTCGCTAACTATCAAGCTAGCTAGCACACAGTGTCGCTAACTATCAAGCTAGCTAGCACACAGTGTCGCTAACTATCAAGCTAGCTAGCACACAGTGTCGCTAACTATCATGCTAGCTAGTACACAGTGTCGCTAACTATCAAGCTAGCTAGTTAGCTAGCACATGGTGTCGCCCTAGCCTCCCGTCTGCTGTGCTAGCGGGAGGCGGCGGCGACCGGTGGATAGTGTCCTTCACCCTCTTCTGTTAACATTCTAGCTAGGCGGGAGAGAACGACACTGTCTACCGATGTTGCTTCCGCTAGCTAGCAAGGAGGTCCCCCAACAGGTTGTAAAAACTCAGATAATACTTCACGAAGGAAAATCACTAAAACATCTGCTTTGGGATTATTTTTGTTTTATAAAAAAAAATTCTCATGAAAGTTCATCTTTAACTATGTCAAGAGATGACAACGTAGCAGAATATTACAGTATGTTTTGATGTCGAACATAACAAGGCTGATCAATTCATGTGCTTTGTAACAACACAATGAAAGTATTTGAAGGGGAAGATGGTAAAAAAAAATACCAAAATACCGTCAGAAATAAATCATCAAGGTTGAAGTCTATTAAGTAAAACATTGTCTATTGAAATGACTGAATCATTTCCCAGCAGGTTACATGAGACCCTGAAACCACATTTGCAAACACACACACACACACACACACACACACACACACACACACACACACACACACACACACACACACACACACACACACACACACACACACACACACACACAGCCTGCAGGTAAAGCTTGGTACCATATGGAGAAGGGGGAAATTAACAACGAGAGGAAATTCTACAGCACAGCAGGACGTGTGTGTGTGTGTGTGTGTGTGTGTGTGTGTGTGTGTGTGTGTGTGTGTGTGTGTGTGTGTGTGTGTGTGTGTGTGTGTGTGTGTGTGTGTGTGTGTGTGTGTGTGTGTGTGTGTGTGTGTGAGTGAATGAGAGGGGAAACGAGAGAGGGAGAGCGGTTAAATTAATGGGGTTCACCACTCTAACACAACACCCACAGCAATGTTTACACAGACCAGAGAAATACAACCCAAAAATCCACTTTTTACTGTTTAGTAGTCAGAGCATGAATCCCACATGGCATATTAGTCCCTATATAGTGCACTACTTTCAATAAGAGCCCATAGCACCCTAGTCCCTATATAGTGCACTACTTTCAATAAGAGCCCATAGCACCCTAGTCCCTATATAGTGCACTACTTTCAATAAGAGCCCATAGCACCCTAGTCCCTATATAGTGCACTACTATAGACCAGAGCCCTATTCCCTATGTAGTGCACTACTACAGACCAGAGCCCTATTCCCTATGTAGTGCACTACTACAGACCAGAGCCCTATTCCCTATGTAGTGCACTACTACAGACCAGAGCCCTATGCACTACTACAGACCAGAGCCCTATGCACTACTACAGACCAGAGCCCTATTCCCTATGTAGTGCACTACTACAGACCAGAGCCCTATGCACTACTACAGACCAGAGCCCTATTCCCTATGTAGTGCACTACTACAGACCAGAGCCCTATATAGTGCACTACTATAGACCAGAGCCCTATTCCCTATATAGTGCACTACTATAGACCAGAGCCCTATTCCCTATATAGTGCACTACTTTAGACCAGAGCCCTATTCCCTATATAGTGCACTACTTTAGACTAGAACCCTATTCCCTATGTAGTGCACTACTATAGACCAGAGCCCTATTCCCTATATAGTGCACTACTTTAGACCAGAGCCCTATTCCCTATATAGTGCACTACTATAGACCAGAGCCCTATTCCCTATATGGTGCACTACTATAGACCAGAGCCCTATTCCCTATATAGTGCACTACTTTCAATAAGAGCCCATAGCACCCTAGTCCCTATATAGTGCACTACTTTAGACCAGAACCCTATTCCCTATGTAGTGCACTACTATAGACCAGAACCCTAGTCCCTATATAGTGCACTACTATAGACCAGAACCCTATTCCATATGTAGTGCACTACTGTAGACCAGAACCCTATGGAACCCTATTCCCTATGTAGTGCACTACTTTAGACTAGAACCCTATTCCCTATGTAGTGCACTACTTTAGACTAGAACCCTATTCCCTATGTAGTGCACTACTTTAGACTAGAACCCTATTCCCTATGTAGTGCACTACTTTAGACCAGAGCCCTATTCCCTATGTAGTGCACTACTATAGACCAGAACCCTATGGAACCCTATTCCCTATGTAGTGCACTGCTTTAGACCAGAGCCCTATTCCCTATGTAGTGCACTACTATAGACCAGAACCCTATTCCCTATGTAGTGCACTACTTTAGACTAGAACCCTATTCCCTATATAGTGCACTACTATAGACCAGAGCCCTATTCCCTATGTAGTGCACTACTATAGACCAGAGCCCTATTCCCTATGTAGTGCACTACTTTAGACTAGAGCCCTATTCCCTATGTAGTACACTACTTTAGACCAGAGCCCTATTCCCTATGTAGTGCACTACTTTAGACTAGAACCCTATTCCCTATATGGTGCACTACTATAGACCAGAGCCCTATTCCCTATATGGTGCACTACTATAGACTAGAACCCTATTCCCTATGTAGTGCACTACTTTAGACCAGAGCCCTATTCCCTATGTAGTGCACTACTATAGACCAGAACCCTATGGAACCCTATTCCCTATGTAGTGCACTACTTTAGACCAGAACCCTAGTCCCTATTTAGTGCACTACTTTAGACTAGAACCCTATTCCCTATGTAGTGCACTAATTCAACACTCTTAACGCAACACCACACGACAATGTTTTCACAGAACAGCCCTGTGGGCCTAAAGTAGTGCACTACATAGGGAATAGGGCTCTGGTCAAAAGTAGTGTACTAAATAGGGACTAGGGTGCTATTGGCTCTTATTGAAAGTAGTGCACTATATAGGGAATAGGGCTCTGGTCTATAGTAGTGCACCATATAGGGAATAGGGCTCTGGTCTATAGTAGTGCACTATATAGGGAATAGGGCTCTGGTCTAAAGTAGTGTACTATATAGGGAATAGGGCTCTGGTCTAAAGTAGTGCACTATATAGGGAATAGTGCTGTAGTATAAAGTAGTAAAATAAAATAATAATACAAATGTACAATTTGGGACCGAGTGGTTCGAGTGTCTCTCAGAGCGTTCTTGATCGATGCCCCTGAGCTGACAAGGTAAAAATCTGTCGTTCTGCCCCCTGAACAAGGCTGTTTACCCACTGTTCCCCGGTAGGCCGTCATTGTAAATACGAATTTGTTCTTAATTGACTTGCCTAGTTTAAACAATAATATCCTGCTGCCATCCAGTGTGTGTGTTCTGTTAGAGTGGCTGTTCAGGAAGTGTTTATGTGTGTACACACTGAATAAATGTTTAAACAAAAAGGAGAAAATGTCTTTGTTTTACAAATCCACCATCAGGTCTCTTTTACCCTCAGTGGCATTCTTTAATAGTATTCATGCTGGATGTGTCTTTGCTTAGCGTGTGAAGAGGGTGGAGTTGGTAGTTAAAATGTTAATATGAGTAATTCAATTTTAATTTAACGGCCTAATTACTACACTATCTGTGAATAAATTACAGAGAGAGAGTGTGTGAGAGAGAGTGAGAGAGAGAGAGAGAGAGAAACAGAGAGAGATGGAGAGAGAGAGAGAGAGAGAGAGAGACAGAGAGAGAGAGAGACAGAGAGAGAGAGATGGAAAGAGAAATAGTGAGAGAGAGGGAGTGAGGGAGAGGAAGAGAGAGAGAGAGTGTGTGTAATGGGAAAGGGGAAAGGGAAAGGGGGATACCTAGTCAGTTGTCCAACTGAATGTATTCAACTGAAATGTGTCTTTCGCATTTAACTGCCTTGCTCAGGGGCAGAACTAATGTTTACTGTTATTGTGTATTTAACCTGATGAGGATAGAGGGCGCTATTTACACTTTGGGGAAAAAACGTGCCCAATTTAAACGGCCTCGTACTCTATTCTTGCTCGTACAATATGCATATTATTATTACTATTGGATAGAAAACACTCTCTAGTTTCTAAAACCGTTTGAATTTTGTCTGTGAGTAAAACAGAACTCATTTGGCAGCACACTTTCTGACCAGGAAGTGGAAAGTCTGAAAATTATGCTCTGTTCAAGGGCCTGCCTATAAATGGGCATGACACGTATGAGTATACATGCACGTCATACACCTTCCCCAGGATGTCAAGATGCAGTGAGAGAAGAAATGGAGTGATTATCTTGGTCTGAGATGGAATACGTCCTCTTGGAATGACGTGTCCCCCATTTTATGTTTTCAGGAAGGCGCGAAGTTGGTTCTGGATTTGCCATCGGAATAGCTGTCGTTATAGCCGATTACTATCTCCGGCTTTGATTTTATTTGATACATGTGACCATATCATCGTAAAGTATGTTTTTTCAATATAGTTTTATTAGATTTTTGAAATTTATTCGGGACGTTAGGCGTGTTGCGTTGTGTGCCTTTGTTCAGAAAGGAGAGCTTCGAGCCACTTGGCCAGTGTGCTTGCTAAATCAAGAGGGAAAAACGATGTTCTAAATCCAAACAACGACTGTTCTGGACAAAGGACCCCATGTCCAACATTCTGATGGAAGATCACCAAAAGTAGGACCCATTTTGTGATGCTATTTCATATATCTGTCAAACTGTATACTAGTAGTTTTGCGCCCCGGTTTTGGCCACTCTCTTGCTATAACATAAGCCTTATGTCGTAATGAAGATATTTTTAGAATTCTAACACTGCGATTGCATTAAGAACTAGTGTTACTATCATTTCCTATTCAACATGTATTTTTTTGTAATGTTTATGAATTGCTATTTGGTCAGAATAGGTGAGAGTCTAATAGAAATATCCGCACATTCTGGGAAATAGAAGCTATGTTAGCATAATGGATAACCACTGATTTCAGCTCTAAATATGCACATTTTCGAACAAAACATAAGTGTATGTATAACCTGATGTTATAGGACTGTCATCTGAGGAAGGTTTATGAAGGTTAATGAAAATTGATATCTTTTGCTGGTTTATTCGCTAACGCTAACGTGCCTATTGCTATTGCTAACGTGCCTTGATGAATGAATGCGGTTGTGTGTAGGCTATTGTAGTAAGCTAATATAATGCTATATTGTGTTTTCGCTGTAAAACACTAAAAAAATCTGAAATATTGGCTGGATTCACAAGATGCTTGTCTTTCATTTCTGTACACGATGCATTTTTCAGAAATGTTTTATGATGAGTATTTAGGTATTCCACGTTGGTCTCTATATTTACTCTGGCTGCTTCGGTGCTATTTTTGACGGTAGCTGTGATGGTAGCTGCAATGTAAAACTGATTTATACCTCAAATATGCAAATTTTTCGAACAAAACATAGATTTATTGTGTAACATGTTATAAGACTGTCATCTGATGAAGTTGTTTCTTGGTTAGTTTGGTTGGTTCTTGGTTAGTTAGGTTGGCTTTGTGCATGCTACCTGTGCTGTGAAAAATGTCTGTCCTTCTTTGTATTTGGTGGTGAGCTAACATAAATATACGTGCTGTTTTCGCTGTAAAACATTTAAAAAATCGGACATGTTGACTGGATTCACAAGATGTGTATCTTTCATTTGCTGTATTGGACTTGTTAATGTGTGAAAGTTAAATATTTCTAAAAAATATTTTTTGAATTTCGCGCTCTGCCTTTTCAGTGGAATGTGGGAGGAGTTCCGCTAGCGGAACGCCTGGGCGAGACAGGTTAACAACATTTCTTTGTCTATTTCACTTACTTTGGCAATGTAAACATATGTTTCCCATGCCAATTAAGCCCCTTAAATTGAAATTGATATTGAATTGAGAGAGAGAGGCTTCGAGGGGACTTCTCAGGTAGGTACACCTATAGCTCATCTCTTGACAGTAGTACTGTAGACTACTTTATTACTGACCTCAACCCAGAGTCCTATGGTAGGTACACCTATAGCTCATCTCTTGACAGTAGTACTGTAGACTACTTTATTACTGACCTCAACCCAGAGTCCTATGGTAGGTACACCTATAGCTCATCTCTTGGCAGTAGTACTGTAGACTACTTTATTACTGACCTCAACCCAGAGTCTGTCAGAGCGTTCTCAGTCAGTCAACTGACACCCCTATCAGATCACAGTAAAACCACAGTCTACTTGAACAGAACAATACTCAATCATGAGGCATCAAAGCCAAAGGAACTGAGTAATATTAAGAAATGCTATAGATGGAAGGAAAGTAGTGTGGAAACCAACCAAAAAACAATTAGGCAACAGCAAATTCAATCCCTTTTAGACAACTTCCCGGACAAAACGTTTCACTGTAATAGTGAAGGTGTAATCTTGGCAGTAGAAAACCTAAACAGTATATTTTACCTCTCAGCTTCCCTCCATCAAATCTAAACATTTCAAACAGAAAACAGAAGAAAATTAACAACAACGACAAATGGTTTGATGAAGAATGCAAAAACCTAAGAAAGAAATTGAGAAACCTGTCCAACCAAAAACATAGAGACCCAGAAAACCTGAGTCTACGCCTTCACTATGGTGAATCACTAAAACAATACAGAAATACACTACGGAAAAAGAAGGAACAGCACGTCAGAAATCAGCTCAATGTAATTGAAGACACTAAACCAACAACAACACGAAGAGTTATCTATCCACAATGAAGATGTATGGATAAACCACTTCTCCAATCTTTTTGGCTCTATAACAAAGAACAAACAGCAAAAACATATACATGATCAAATACAAATCTTAGAATCAACTATTAAAGACTACCAGAACCCCTGGATTCTCCAATTACCTTGAATGAACTACAGGACAAAATACAAACCCTGCAACCCAAAAAAGCCTGTGGTGTTGATGGTATCCTCGATGAAATGATCAAATATACAGACCACAAATTCCAATTGGCTAATTCCAATCCACAAAAGTGGATACAAATTTGACCTTCCTCAATGAAAATAATGTACTGAGCAAATGTCAAATTAGCTTTTTACCAAATTACTGTACGACAGACCACGTATTCAATCTGCACCCCCTAATTGACAAATAAACAAACCAAAACAAAGGCAAAGTCTTCTCATGCTTTGTTGATTTGAAAAAGCTTTTGACTTAATTTGGCATGAGGGTCTGCTATACAAATTGATGGAAAGTGGTGTTGGGTGAAAAACATACAACATTATAAAATCCATGTACACAAACAACAAGTGTGCGGTTAAAATTGGCAAAAAACACACACATTTATTTCCACAGGGTCGTGGGGTGAGACAGGGATGCAGCTTAAGCCCCACCCTCTTCAACATATATATCAACTAATTGGCGCGGGCACTAGAACAGTCTGCAGCACCCGGCCTCACCCTACTAGAATCTGAAGTCAAATGTCTACTGTTTGCTGATGATCTGGTGCTTCTGTCCCCAACGAAGGAGGGCCTACAGCAGCACCTAGATCTTCTGCACAGATTCTGTCAGACCTGGGCCCTGACAGTAAATCTCAGTAAGATAAAATAATGGTTTTCCAAAAAAGGTCCAGTTGCCACGACCACAAATGCAAATTCCATCTAGACACCGTTGCCCTAGAGCACACATAAACTATACATACCTCGGCCTAAACATCAGCGCCACAGGTAACTTCCACAAAGCCGTGAACGAGCTGAGAGACAAGGCAAGAAGGGCCTTCTATGCCATCAAAAGGAACATAAAATTTAACATACCAATTAGCATCTGACTAAAAATACTTGAGTCAGTCATAGAGCCCATTGCCCTTTATGGTTGTGAGGTCTGGGGTCCGCTCACCAACCAAGATTTCACAAAATGGAACAAACACCAAATTGAGACTCTGCATGCAGAATTCTGCAAAAATATCCTCCGTGTACAACGTAGAACACCAAATAATGCATGCAGAGCAGAATTAGGACGATACCCGCTAATGATCAAAATCCAGAAAAAGCGTTTTCCCAAACCTTCCATACCAAAGCCATCACCTACAGAGAGATGAACCAGGAGAAGAGTCCCCTAAGCAAGTTGGTCCATAGGGCTCTGTACACAAACACAAACAGACCCCACAGAGCCCCAGGACAGATACGCAATTAGACCCAACCAAATCATGAGAAAACAAAAAGATAATTACTTGACACAAAGAATTAACAAAAAAAAACAGAGCCAACTGTAATGCTATTTTGCCCTAAACAGGCAGAATACCTGACCACTGTGACTGACCCACTTAAGGAAAGCTTTGACTATTTGAGCATAGCCTTGCTATTGAGAAAGGCCGCCGTAGGCAGACCTGGCTCTCAAGAGAAGACAGTCTATGTGCTCACTGCTCACAAAATGAGGTGGAAACTGAGCTGCACTTCCTAACCGTAGCCAAATGTATGACCATATTAGAGACACATATTTCCCTCAGATTACACAGATCCACAAAGAATTTGAAAACAAATCCAATTTTGATAAACTCCCATATCTACTGGGTGAAATACCACAGTGTGACATCACAGCAGCAAGATTTGTGACCTGTTGCCACAAGAAAAGGGCAACCAGTGAAGAACAAACACCATCGTAAATACAACCCATATTTATGTTTATTTATTTTCCCTTTTGTACTTTAACTATTTGAACATCATGACAACACTGTATATAGACACAATATGACATTTGAAATGTCTTTATTCTTTTGAAACTTCTGTGAGTGTAATGTTACATTTGTATTGTTTATTTCACTTTTGTTTATTGTCTATTTCACTTGCTTTGGAAATGTTAACATATGTTTCCCATCCAAATAAAGCTCCTTAAATTGAAATTAAATTGAATTGAGAGAGAGACAACACCACCAAAACTTTAATTTTTAACAAAATTCAAAATAAGAGGTGGGAACTGACAACACAGAACAAAACTGATAGACAGATGTAGAATCTTAATTTGAGCCAGGAAAATAATCCTGAAGCAACAGGAAATGTGAATTATTATGTGGATTATAATTCATGGACATTCATTGTAGGGGTTGATATATTTTTCGTTAGATCAGAATTTTCAAAGTGGAAATTACCAACTTTAGAAGCCTTTAAAAAAACTAAAATACAACCCTGAGTTTGCATTTACTGTTGTGCAGGAAAATTCTCAGCAACAAAAGAGTGATCGAATTAAGATCCTACACCTTTACGTGCAAAGACCGTACGAGAGTCATACAGAGAAAAATAAGCGATACAAAGATAGTGAGGTATGTTCTTCTCCAAGTCTTCCTCCATAGGTCACAGCTCATCTTTGTGTGTCCACGGCATAGAAGTCAATGCGCATAAATTACTATTATAATCATAGAGATTAACATGATAATGGCTTGTGTTAATAGATGCCAGGAAGAGGGAGTGACAGCACTCTAAAATGAGGAGACATGCTCGGGGCAGTTGGTTCACACACACACACACACACGCACGCACGCACGCACGCACGCACGCACGCACGCACGCACGCACGCACGCACGCACACACACACACACACACACACACACACACACACGTTCCCACACACACACACGTTCCCCCCCCCACACACACACACACACACACACACACACACACACACACACACACACACACACACACACACACACACACACACACACACACAGACACGCATAGACGCCGCATGAGTTTCAAGAGGGAAGCTGTTTTTTCTCAAAACAAAAGTGCATCTAGGATTGTACGCGTCTTTCGTCACATTTGCAGACTTATGCAAGATAGCCTACTATTCATAATGTGATGAGTAGATTGGATGGTCGTAAAGTAGCCAATCAGAGACGTTTCTTCTCTGTTTAAATGTGTGACTGATAACACAGTGGTGTAGTAGCCAATCAGAGACGTTTCTTCTCTGTTTAAATGTGTGACTGATAACACAGTGGTGTAGTAGCCAATCAGAGACGTTTCTTCTCTGTTTTAATGCGTGACTGATAACACAGTGGAGTAGTAGCCAATCAGAGACGTTTCTTCTCTGTTTTAATGCGTGACTGATAACACAGTGGTGTAGTAGCCAATCAGAGACGTTTCTTCTCTGTTTTAATGCGTGACTGAAAAGGAAGTGGAGTAGTAGCCAATCAGAGACGTTTCTTCTCTGTTTTAATGAGTGACTGATAACACAGTGGAGTAGTAGCCAATCAGAGACGTTTCTTCTCTGTTTAAATGCGTGACTGATAACGCAGTGGAGTAGTAGCCAATCAGAGACGTTTCTTCTCTGTTTTAATGCGTGACTGATAACACAGTGGTGTAGTAGCCAATCAGAGACGTTTCTTCTCTGTTTTAATGCGTGACTGATAACACAGTGGAGTAGTAGCCAATCAGAGACGTTTCTTCTCTGTTTTAATGCGTGACTGATAACGCAGTGGAGTAGTAGCCAATCAGAGACGTTTCTTCTCTGTTTTAATGTGTGACTGATAACACAGTGGTGTAGTAGCCAATCAGAGACGTTTCTTCTCTGTTTTAATGCGTGACTGATAACACAGTGGAGTAGTAGCCAATCAGAGACGTTTCTTCTCTGTTTTAATGCGTGACTGATAACACAGTGGAGTAGTAGCCAATCAGAGACGTTTCTTCTCTGTTTTAATGCGTGACTGATAACACAGTGGAGTAGTAGCCAATCAGAGACGTTTCTTCTCTGTTTTAATGCGTGACTGATAACACAGTGGAGTAGTAGCCAATCAGAGACGTTTCTTCTCTGTTTTAATGCGTGACTGATAACACAGTGGAGTAGTAGCCAATCAGAGACGTTTCTTCTCTGTTTTAATGCGTGACTGATAACACAGTGGAGTAGTAGCCAATCAGAGACGTTTCTTCTCTGTTTTAATGCGTGACTGATAACACAGTGGAGTAGTAGCCAATCAGAGACGTTTCTTCTCTGTTTTAATGCGTGACTGATAACACAGTGGAGTAGTAGCCAATCAGAGACGTTTCTTCTCTGTTTTAATGCGTGACTGTTAACGCAGTGGAGTAGTAGCCAATCAGAGACGTTTCTTCTCTGTTTTAATGCGTGACTGTTAACGCAGTGGAGTAGTAGCCAATCAGAGACATTTCTTTTCTGTTTTAATGCGTGACTGTTAACGCAGTGGAGTAGTAGCCAATCAGAGACGTTTCTGCTCTTTTTTAATGCGTGACTGTTAACACAGTGGAGTAGTAGCCAATCAGAGACATTTCTTCTCTGTTTTAATGAGTGACTGATAACGCAGTGGAGTAGTAGCCAATCAGAGACGTTTCTTCTCTGTTTTAATGAGTGACTGATAACACAGTGGAGTAGTAGCCAATCAGAGACGTTTCCTCTCTGTTTTAATGAGTGACTGATAACACAGTGGAGTAGTAGCCAATCAGAGACGTTTCTTCTCTGTTTTAATGCGTGACTGATAACACAGTGGTGTAGTAGCCAATCAGAGACATTTCTTCTCTGTTTTAATGCGTGACTGATAACGCAGTGGAGTAGTAGCCAATCAGAGACGTTTCTTCTCTGTTTTAATGAGTGACTGATAACACAGTGGAGTAGTAGCCAATCAGAGACGTTTCTTCTCTGTTTTAATGAGTGACTGATAACGCAGTGGAGTAGTAGCCAATCGGAGACGTTTCTTCTCTGTTTTAATGAGTGACTGATAACACAGTGGAGTAGTAGCCAATCGGAGACGTTTCTTCTCTGTTTTAATGAGTGACTGATAACACAGTGGAGTAGTAGCCAATCAGAGACGTTTCTTCTCCTTTCTTTGCACAATATTTTTGTTGTTGTTGTTGTTAGCTGTATATAAACATTTTATTTAATTTCTATGACTGGAGTCTGGAGACATTAGCTAAATATTTTTTTTTTTAACTCAACAAAAATGACCAGGTGACTCTGCAGACAAACAGATCAATTAAAAACAGATTATTTATTGAAACTTTTTAAGACATATTGAGACCCAGGTCTCTTTAACAGGGGAGACATATTGAGACCATTTTCTCAAAAGTGGGGTTACAAAAAGTATTAACTTTCAAAATATATAAAAAAAGACGAAAAGCGAAATTGTACATGGGACAACGACAAAACACGTCTGCACTGCTACGCCATCTTGCAACCGCCCAACGCAGGAGTGGCTCCAGACTTGAACCCGATCGAACATCTCTGGAGAGACCTGAAAATAGCTGTGCAGCGACGCTCCCCATCCAACTTGACAGAGCTTGAGATGATCTGCAGAGAAGAAATGGGAGAAACTCCCCAAATACAGGTGTGCCAAGCTTGTAGCGTCATACCCAAGAAGACTAGAGGCTGTAATCGCTGCCAAAGGTGCTTCAACAAAATACTTAGTCTGAGTAGTATTTGGGTCTGAATAGTATTTGGGTCTGAGTAGTATTTGGGTCTGAGTAGTATTTGGGTCTGAGTAGTATTTGGGTCTGAGTAGTATTTGGGTCTGAATAGTATATGGGTCTGAGTATTATTTGGGGTTGAATAGTATTTGGGTCTGAGTAGTATTTGGGTCTGAGTAGTATTTGGGTCTGAGTAGTATTTGGGCCTGAGTAGTATTTGGGTTTGAGTAGTATTTGGGTCTGAGTAGTATTTGGGTCTGAGTAATATTTGCCGCATGTGACAAATACAATTTGATTTGATTTGAATAATTTAAATAAATGTGATATTTCAGTTTTAATTGTCTTGTCATTATGGGGTATTGTGTGTAGATTGATGAGGGGGAAAAAAACGATTTCATACATTTAAGAATAAGGCTGTAACGTAACAAAATGTGGGAAAAAGTAAAGGGGTCTGAATACTTCCTGAACTGTAAACTCAAACATGACAGGATGTATGACATCAGCAGCCTGAACATGTTGGGACAGGAACCCCTTGAACATCACCTTGAACATGTTGGGACAGGATCCCCTTGAACATGTTGGGACAGGATCCCCTTGAACATGTTGGGACAGGAGGCCCTTGAACATGTTGGGACAGGAGCCCTTGAACATGTTGGGACAGGAGGCCCTTGAACATGTTGGGACAGGATCCCCTTGAACATGTTGGGACAGGATCCCCTTGAACATGTTGGGACAGGATCCCCTTGAACATGTTGGGACAGGAACCCCTTGAACATGTTGGGACAGGATCCCCTTGAACATGTTGGGACAGGATGCCCTTGAACATGTTGGGACAGGATCCCCTTGAACATGTTGGGACAGGAGACAATTGAACATGTTGGGACAGGATCCCCTTGAACATGTTGGGACAGGAGACATTTAAACATGTTGGGACAGGATCCCCTTGAACAATTTGGGACTGGACCCCCTTGAACATGTTGGGACAGGATCCCCTTGCACATTTTGGGACAGGAGACATTTGAACATGTTGGGACAGGAGACAATTGAACATGTTGGGACAGGATCCCCTTGAACATGTTGGGACAGGAGACATTTGAACATGTTGGGACAGGAGACAATTGAACATGTTGGGACAGGAGACAATTGAACATGTTGGGACAGGAGACAATTGAACATGTTGGGACAGGAGACAACTGAACATGTTGGGACAGGAACCCCTTGAACATGTTGGGACAGGATCCCCTTGAACATGTTGGGACAGGAGCCCCTTGAACATGTTGGGACAGGATCCCCTTGAACATGTTGGGACAGGATCCCCTTGAACATGTTGGGACAGGACCCCCTTGAACATGTTGGGACACAAGCCCCTTGAACATGTTGGGACAGGAGACAATTGAACATGTTGGGACAGGTTCCCCTTGAACATGTTGGGACAGGAAACAATTGAACATGTTGGGACAGGATCCCCTTGGACATGTTGGGACAGGAGCCCCTTGAACATGTTGGGACAGGATCCCCTTGAACATGTTGGGACAGGATCCCCTTGAACATGTTGGGACAGGATCCGCTTGAACATGTTGGGACAGGATCCCCTTGAACATGTTGGGACAGGATCCCCTTGAACATGTTAGGACATGATCCCCTTGAACATGTTGGGACATGATCCCCTTGAACATGTTGGGACAGGATCCCCTTGAACATGTTGGGACAGGATCCCCTTGAACATGTTGGGACAGGGTCCCCTTGAACATGTTGGGACAGGATCCCCTTGAATATGTTGGGACAGGATCCCCTTGAACATGTTGGGACAGCAGACAATTGAACATGTTGGGACAGGATCCCCTTGAACATGTTGGGACAGGAGCCCCTTGAACATGTTGGGACAGCAGCCCCTTGAACATGTTGGGACAGGATTCCCTTGAACATGTTGGGACAGGATCCCCTTGAACATGTTGGGACAGGAGCCCCTTGAAAATGTTGGGACAGGAGCCAATTGAACATGTTGGGACAGGATCCCCTTGAAAATGTTGGGACAGGATCCCCTTGAAAATGTTGGGACAGGATCCCCTTGAACATGTTGGGACAGGATCCCCTTGAACATGTTGGGACATGATCCCCTCTAATATGTTGGGACAGGATCCCCTTGAAAATGTTGGGACAGGACCCCCTTGAACATGTTGGGACAGGATCCCCTTGAATATGTTGGGACAGGATCCCTTTGAACATGTTGGGACACTAGCCCCTTGAACATGTTGGGACAGGAGACAATTGAACATGTTGGGACAGGATCCCCTTGAACATGTTGGTACAGGATCCCCTTGAACATGTTCGGACAGCAGACAATTGAACATGTTGGGACAGGCTCCCCTTGAACATGTTGGGACAGGATGCCCTTGAACATGTTGGGACAGGAGCCCCTTGAACATGTTGGGACAGGATTCCCTTGAACATGTTGGGACAGGAGACAATTGAACATGTTGGGACAGGAACCCCTTGAACATGTTGGGACAGGAGCCAATTGAACATGTTGGGACACGATCCCCTTGAACATGTTGGGACAGGATCCCCTTGCACATGTTGGGACAGGATCCCCTTGAACATGTTGGGACAGGACCCCCTTGAACATGTTGGGACAGGAACCCCTTGAACATGTTGGGACAGGACCCCCTTGAACCTTTCGGGACAGGATCCCCTTGAACATGTTGGGACACTAGCCCCTTGAACATGTTGGGACAGGAGATAATTGAACATGTTGGGACAGGATCCCCTTGAACATGTTGGGACAGGAGACAATTGAACATGTTGGGACAGGAGACAATTGAACATGTTGGGACAGGATCCCCTTGAACATGTTGGGACAGGATTCCCTTGAACATGTTGGGACAGGATCCCCTTGAAAATGTTGGGACAGGATCCCCTTGAACATGTTGGGACAGGATCCCCTTGAACATGTTGGGACAGGAGCCCCTTGAACATGTTGGGACAGGAGCCCCTCGAACATGTTGGGACAGGATCCCCTTGAACATGTTGGGACAGGATTCCCTTGAACATGTTGGGACAGGAACCCCTTGAACATGTTGGGACTGGAACCCCTTGAACATTTTGGGACAGGATCCCCTTGAACATGTTGGGAAAGGGTCCCCTTGAACATGTTGGGACAGGATCCCCTTGCACATGTTGGGACAGGATCCCCTTGAACATGTTGGGACAGGACCCCCTTGAACATGTTGGGACAGGAACCCCTTGAACATGTTGGGACAGGACCCCCTTGAACCTTTCGGGACAGGATCCCCTTGAACATGTTGGGACACTAGCCCCTTGAACATGTTGGGACAGGAGATAATTGAACATGTTGGGACAGGATCCCCTTGAACATGTTGGGACAGGATCCCCTTGAACATGTTGGGACAGGAGACAATTGAACATGTTGGGACAGGATCCCCTTGAACATGTTGGGACAGGATCCCCTTGAACATGTTGGGACAGGATCCCCTTGAAAATGTTGGGACAGGATCCCCTTGAACATGTTGGGACAGGATCCCCTTGAACATGTTGGGACAGGATCCCCTTGAACATGTTGGGACACGATCCCCTTGAACATGTTGGGACAGGAGCCCCTTGAACATGTTGGGACAGGATCCCCTTGAACATGTTGGGACAGGATCCCCTTGAAAATGTTGGGACAGGATCCCCTTGAACATGTTGGGACATGATCCCCTTGAACATGTTGGGACATGATCCCCTCTAATATGTTGGGACAGGATCCCCTTGAAAATGTTGGGACAGGACCCCCTTGAACATGTTGGGACAGGATCCCCTTGAATATGTTGGGACAGGACCCCCTTGAACATGTTGGGACAGGATCCCCTTGAATATGTTGGGACAGGATCCCCTTGAACATGTTGGGACAGGAGCCAACTGAACATGTTGGGACAGGACTCCCTTGAACATGTTGGTACAGGATCCCCTTGAACATGTTGGGACAGGACCCCCTTGAACATGTTGGGACAGGAGACAATTGAACATGTTGGGACAGGACCCCCTTGAACATGTTGGGACAGGAGACAATTGAACATGTTGGGACAGGATCCCCTTGAACATGTTGGGACAGGAGCCCCTTGAACATGTTGGGACAGGAGACAATTGAACATGTTGGGACAGGAGACAATTGAATATGTTGGGACAGGATCCCCTTGAACATGTTGGGACAGGATCCCCTTGAACATGTTGGGACAGGATCCCCTTGAACATGTTGGGACAGGATCCCCTTGGACATGTTGAGACAGGATCCCCTTGAACATGTTGGGACAGGACCCCCTTGAACATGTTGGGACAGGATCCCCTTGGACATGTTGGGACAGGAGACAATTGAACATGTTGGGACAGGAGCCCCTTGAACATGTTGGGACAGGAGACAATTGAACATGTTGGGACAGGAGACAATTGAACATGTTGGGACAGGACCCCCTTGAACATGTTGGGACAGGATCCCCTTGAACATGTTGAGACAGGATCCCCTTGAACATGTTGGGACAGGATCCCCTTGAACATGTTGGGACAGGATCCCCTTGAACATGTTGGGACAGGATCCCCTTGAACATGTTGGGACAGGATCCCCTTGGACATGTTGAGACAGGATCCCCTTGAACATGTTGGGACAGGACCCCCTTGAACATGTTGGGACAGGATCCCCTTGGACATGTTGGGACAGGAGACAATTGAACATGTTGGGACAGGAGACAATTGAACATGTTGGGACAGGAGACAATTGAACATGTTGGGACAGGAGACAATTGAACATGTTGGGACAGGAGACAATTGAACATGTTGGGACAGGAGACAATTGAACATGTTGGGACAGGACCCCCTTGAACATGTTGGGACAGGATCCTCTTGAACATGTTGAGACAGGATCCCCTTGAACATGTTGGGACAGGATCCCCTTGAACATGTTGGGACAGGATCCCCTTGAACATGTTGGGACAGGATCCCCTTGAACATGTTGGGACAGGATCCCCTTGAACATGTTGGGACAGGATCCCCTTGAACATGTTGGGACAGGATCCCCTTGAACATGTTGGGACAGGAGACAATTGAACATGTTGGGACAGGATCCCCTTGGACATGTTGAGACAGGAGCCAATTGAACATGTTGGGACAGGATCCCCTTGAACATGTTGGGACAGGAGCCAACTGAACATGTTGGGACAGGACTCCCTTGAACATGTTGGTACAGGAGCCCCTTGAACATGTTGGGACAGGAGACAATTGAACATGTTGGGACAGGACCCCCTTGAACATGTTGGGACAGGAGACAATTGAACATGTTGGGACAGGATCCCCTTGAACATGTTGGGACAGGAGCCCCTTGAACATGTTGGGACAGGAGACAATTGAACATGTTGGGACAGGAGACAATTGAATATGTTGGGACAGGATCCCCTTGAACATGTTGGGACAGGATCCCCTTGAAAATGTTGGGACAGGATCCCCTTGAACATGTTGGGACAGGATCCCCTTGGACATGTTGAGACAGGATCCCCTTGAACATGTTGGGACAGGACCCCCTTGAACATGTTGGGACAGGATCCCCTTGGACATGTTGGGACAGGAGACAATTGAACATGTTGGGACAGGAGACAATTGAACATGTTGGGACAGGAGACAATTGAACATGTTGGGACAGGAGACAATTGAACATGTTGGGACAGGACCCCCTTGAACATGTTGGGACAGGATCCCCTTGAACATGTTGAGACAGGATCCCCTTGAACATGTTGGAACAGGATCCCCTTGAACATGTTGGGACAGGATCCCCTTGAACATGTTGGGACAGGATCCCCTTGAACATGTTGGGACAGGAGACAATTGAACATGTTGGGACAGGATCCCCTTGGACATGTTGAGACAGGAGCCAATTGAACATGTTGGGACAGGATCCCCTTGAACATGTTGGGACAGGATACCCTTGAACATGTTGGGACAGGATCCCCTTGAACATGTTGGGACAGGAGCCCCTTGAAAATGTTGGGACAGGAGCCAATTGAACATGTTGGGACAGGATCCCCTTGAAAATGTTGGGACAGGATCCCCTTGAAAATGTTGGGACAGGATCCCCTTGAACATGTTGGGACAGGATCCCCTTGAACATGTTGGGACATGATCCCCTCTAATATGTTGGGACAGGATCCCCTTGAAAATGTTGGGACAGGACCCCCTTGAACATGTTGGGACAGGATCCCCTTGAATATGTTGGGACAGGATCCCTTTGAACATGTTGGGACACTATCCCCTTGAACATGTTGGGACAGGAGACAATTGAACATGTTGGGACAGGATCCCCTTGAACATGTTGGTACAGGATCCCCTTGAACATGTTCGGACAGCAGACAATTGAACATGTTGGGACAGGCTCCCCTTGAACATGTTGGGACAGGATCCCCTTGAACATGTTGGGACAGGAGCCCCTTGAACATGTTGGGACAGGATTCCCTTGAACATGTTGGGACAGGAGACAATTGAACATGTTGGGACAGGAACCCCTTGAACATGTTGGGACAGGAGCCAATTGAACATGTTGGGACACGATCCCCTTGAACATGTTGGGACAGGATCCCCGTGCACATGTTGGGACAGGATCCCCTTGAACATGTTGGGACAGGATCCCCTTGAACATGTTGGGACAGGATCCCCTTGAACATGTTGGGACAGGATCCCCTTGAACATGTTGGGACAGGAGCCCCTTGAACATGTTGGGACAGGAGCCAATTGAACATGTTGGGACAGGATCCCCTTGAAAATGTTGGGACAGGATCCCCTTGAAAATGTTGGGACAGGATTCCCTTGAACATGTTGGGACAGGATCCCCTTGAACATGTTGGGACATGATCCCCTCTAATATGTTGGGACAGGATCCCCTTGAAAATGTTGGGACAGGACCCCCTTGAACATTTTGGGACAGGATCCCCTTGAATATGTTGGGACAGGACCCCCTTGAACATGTTGGGACATGATCCCCTTGAACATGTTGGGACACTATCCCCTTGAACATGTTGGGACAGGAGACAATTGAACATTTTGGGACAGGATCCCCTTGAACATGTTGGTACAGGATCCCCTTGAACATGTTCGGACAGCAGACAATTGAACATGTTGGGACAGGCTCCCCTTGAACATGTTGGGACAGGATCCCCTTGAACATGTTGGGACAGGAGCCCCTTGAACATGTTGGGACAGGATTCCCTTGAACATGTTGGGACAGGAGACAATTGAACATGTTGGGACAGGAACCCCTTGAACATGTTGGGACAGGAGCCAATTGAACATGTTGGGACACGATCCCCTTGAACATGTTGGGACAGGATCCCCTTGCACATGTTGGGACAGGATCCCCTTGAACATGTTGGGACAGGACCCCCTTGAACATGTTGGGACAGGAACCCCTTGAACATGTTGGGACAGGACCCCCTTGAACCTTTCGGGACAGGATCCCCTTGAACATGTTGGGACACTAGCCCCTTGAACATGTTGGGACAGGAGATAATTGAACATGTTGGGACAGGATCCCCTTGAACATGTTGGGACAGGATCCCCTTGAACATGTTGGGACAGGATTCCCTTGAACATGTTGGGACAGGATCCCCTTGAAAATGTTGGGACAGGTTCCCCTTGAACATGTTGGGACAGGATCCCCTTGAACATGTTGGGACAGGAGCCCCTTGAACATGTTGGGACAGGAGCCAATTGAACATGTTGGGACAGGATCCCCTTGAAAATGTTGGGACAGGATCCCCTTGAAAATGTTGGGACAGGATCCCCTTGAACATGTTGGGACAGGATCCCCTTGAACATGTTGGGACAGGAGCCCCTTGAACATGTTGGGACAGGAGCCCCTCGAACATGTTGGGACAGGATCCCCTTGAACATGTTGGGACAGGATTCCCTTGAACATGTTGGGACAGGAACCCCTTGAACATGTTGGGACAGGAACCCCTTGAACATGTTGGGACAGGATCCCCTTGAACATGTTGGGACAGGGTCCCCTTGAACATGTTGGGACAGGATCCCCTTGCACATGTTGGGACAGGATCCCCTTGAACATGTTGGGACAGGACCCCCTTGAACATGTTGGGACAGGAACCCCTTGAACATGTGGGACAGGACCCCCTTGAACCTTTCGGGACAGGATCCCCTTGAACATGTTGGGACACTAGCCCCTTGAACATGTTGGGACAGGAGATAATTGAACATGTTGGGACAGGATCCCCCTTGAACATGTTGGGACAGGATCCCCTTGAACATGTTGTGGACAGGAGACAATTGAACATGTTGGGACAGGATCCCCTTGAACATGTTGGGGACAGGATCCCCTTGAACATGTTGGGACAGGATCCCCTTGAAAATGTTGGGACAAGGATCCCCTTGAACTGTTGGGAACAGGATCCTTGAACAGTTGGGACAGGAATCCCCTTGAACATGTTGGGGACAGGATCCCC
>NW_024059837.1:0-30824 GCF_016432855.1 Salvelinus namaycush | reverse complement strand
ATCAGATAGATAATAATAAGGTATTTGAGGTAAATATGTACATGAAGGCAGGGTAAAGTGACTAGACATCAGGATAGATAATAATAAGGTATTTGAGGTAATATGTACATGAAGGCAGGGTAAAGTGACTAGACATCAGGATAGATAATAATAAGGTATTTGAGGTAATATGTACATGAAGGCAGGGTAAAGTGACTAGACATCAGGATAGATAATAAGGTATTTGAGGTAGATATGTACATGAAGGCAGGGATAGATAAATGAAGTGACTAGACATCAGGATAGATAATAATAAGGTATTTGAGGTAGATATGTACAAGAAGGCAGGGTAAAGTGACTAGACATCAGGATAGATAATAATAAGGTATTTGAGGTAGATATGTACATGAAGGCAGGGTAAAGTGACTAGACATCAGGATAGATAATAATAAGGTATTTGAGGTAGATATGTACAAGAAGGCAGGGTAAAGTGACTAGACATCAGGATAGATAATAATAAGGTATTTGAGGTAGATATGTCATGAAGGCAGGGCAAAGTGACTAGACATCAGGATAGATAATAATAAGGTATTTGAGGTAGATATGTGCATGACGGCAGGGCAAAGTGACTAGACATCAGGATAGATAATAATAAGGTATTTGAGGTAGATATGTACATGAAGGCAGGGTAAAGTGACTAGACATCAGGATAGATATAAGGTATTGAGGTAGATATGTACATGAAGGCAGGTAAAGTGACTAGACATCAGGATAGATAATAATAAGGTATTTGAGGTAATATGTACATGAAGGCAGGGTAAAGTGACTAGACATCAGGATAGACAATAATAAGGTATTTGAGGTAGATATGTACATGAAGGCAGGGTAAAGTGACTAGACATCAGGATAGATAATAATACGGTATTTGAGGTAGATATGGGGAGAACAAGTATTTGATAAACTGCCGATTTTGCAGGTTTTCCTACTTACAAAATATGTAGAGGTCTGTAATTTTTATCACAGGTACACTTCAACTGTGAGAGACGGAATCTAAAACAAAAATCCAGAAAATCACATTGTATGATTTTTAAGTAATTAATTTGCATTTATATATATATAAATGCATAGTTTATATAGTGTGTAAATCAAATTAACATTGAAAAACAATCCCCATCAAATATATATATATTTATTTATTTATTTATTTATTTTCACCTTTTATTTAATCAGGTAGGTTAGTTGGGAACAAGTTCTCATTTACATATTTTGATGTGCCATCCTGGATGAGCTGCACTACCTGAGCCACTTGTGTGGTTGTAGACTCCATCTCATGCTACCACTAGAGTGAAAGCACCGCCAGCATTCAAAAGTGACCAAAACATCAGCAGGAAGCATAGGAACTGAGAAGTGGTCTGTGGTCACCACCTGCATAACCACTCCTTTATTGGGGGTGTCTTGCTAATTGCCTATAATTTCCACCTGTTGTCTATTCCATTTGCACAACAGCATGTGAAATTTATTGTCAATCAGTGTTGCTCCCTAAGTGGACAGTTTGATTTCACAGAAGTGTGATTGACTTGGAGTTACATTGTGTTGTTTAAGTGTTCCCTTTGTTTTTTTGAGCAGTGTATATTATTTCACCTTTATTTAACCAGGTAGGCTAGTTCAGAACATGTTCTCATTTACAACTGCGACCTGGCCAAGATAAAGCAAAGCAGTGCGACAAAAACAACAACACAGAGTTACACATGGTATAAACAAACATACAGTCAATAACACAATAGAAAAGTATATATACAGTGTGTGGAAATGAAGTAAGATTAGGGAGGTAAGGCAATAAATAGGCCCATAGTGGCGAAAAAATTACAATTAACTTCTTATAGCTGAGATCCCGTTAACGGGATCGATATGACAACAGCCAGTGAAAGTGCAGGCCGCCAAATTCAAAACAACAGAAATCTCATAATTAAAATTACTCAAACATACAAGTATTTTACACCATTTTAAAGATAAACGTGTTGTTAACCTCTTATGGCTCAAAAATCAGCAGTGAGTATCAGCAGTGGAAAGAGGTGGCCATTTCAAACGGCCTCGTACTCAATTCTTGCTGTACAATATGCATATTATTATTACCTTTGGATAGAAAACACCTTCTAGTTTCTAAAACAGGTTTAATTATTTCTCTAAGTGAAACATAACTCTTTTACAGCCCATTTTCTGTAAAAAGTGACATTTCCAAGAAGCTATGTCTCTCTTCAAGATACTCTCTATAAAAGGCCTTGGCACTTAGGACTGTAGAAACACGTCACACATCTTCCCCTGGTTGTCATGCGGAAGTGAGAGAAAAAATGACTTGATTATCTCTGTCAGGGACTGAAAAGAACATCTTTGAGTGATAAGTGCGCACTTAATTTTTTTTTCTGGGCGCGAAGTAGGAACTGGACTGCGCTCCTGGAAAACACTCGTTATAGGTGAATATGACCTCCAGCTTCGATTTTCTTTGATACATGTCACAATATCATCCTAAAGTATGTTTTTTCAATATACTTTAATTATATTATTGAATTTATTCTGGACTTTAGACGTGATGCGACGCAAGAATTTTGTCAAGACGGAGAGGTTAGCACGGCATGGCCAGTGTGTCATGCTAATTCAAGAGGGACATCGTTCGTTCTAGGTCCAAATGAACACGGTTCTGAACAAAGGACCCTTTGGAGAACATTCTGATGGAAAATCAACAAAGATAAGGACCCAATTGGGATGCTTTTTCATATATCTGTCGAACTGTGCTATCGCTAGCGTTTGACTAGAATCAATGCTGCTGTGTGTTTGTATTGTAGTAAGCTAATATAACGATATATTGTGTTTTCGCTGTAAAACACTTCAGAAATCGGAAATATTGTCTGTATTCACAAGATCTTTCTCTTTCATTAGCTATCCACCATATATTTTTCTGAAATCTTTTCTGATGTGAAATTAGTAGTTGACGTTGGTGTCTGTTTTCTCTGGCTACTGCCGTGCGATTTCTGACTGTAGCTATGATGGTGGCTAAGATGGTAGCAGTAATGTAAAACTGATTTATAGCTAAAATATTCAACTTTTTCGAACAAAACATAGATTTATTGTGTAACATGTTATAGGACTGTCATCTGAGGTAGTTTTTTCTAGGTTATTTAGGTTGGTTCTAGGTTATTTAGGTTGGTTCTAGGTTAGTTTGGTTAGCTTTGTGCATGCTAATTGCATGCTACCGTTGCTGTGAAAAATGTCTGTCTGTCTTTTGTATTTGGTGGTGAGCTAACATAAATATATGTGGTGTTTTCGCTGTAAAAACACTTCAGAAATCGGAAATATTGTCTGTATTCACAAGATCTTTGTCTTTCATTAGCTATCCACCATATATTTCTCTGAAATGTTTCTGATGTGTAATAAGGTAGTTGACGTTGGTGTCTGTATTTTCTCTGGCTACTCCCGTGCGATTTCTTACTGTAGCTATGATGGTAGCAGTAATGTAAAACTGATTTATAGCTAAAATATGCATTTTTTTTGAACAAAACATAGATTTATTGTGTAACATGTTATAGGACTGTCATCTGAGGTAGTTTTTTTCTAGGTTATTTAGGTTGGTTTTAGGTTAGTTAGGTTGGCTTGTGCATGCTACTTCATCCTACTTGTGCTGTGAAAAATGTCTGTCCTCTTTTTTATTTGGTGGTGAGCTAACATAAATATATGTGGTGTTTTCTCTGTAAAACATTTAAAAAATCGGACATGTTGGCTGGATTGACAAGATGTTTATCTTTCAAATGCTGTATTGGACTTGTTAATGTGTGAAAGTTAAATATTTAAAAAAAATAGATTTTGAATTTCGCGCCCTGCACTTGAGCTGGATGTTGTCAGAGGTGTACCGATATCGGGCTTGCAGCCCTAACAGGTTTAATCTCACCACAGTGTCCGATTTTCAAAAAGGCTTTACGACGAAAGCACAACATATCATTATGTTAGGTCAGCACCTATTCACAGAAAAACACAGCCATTTTTCCAGCCAAAGAGAGGAGTCACAAAAAGCATAAATAGAGAAAAAATATATCACTAACCTTTGATGATCTTCATCAGATGACACTCATAGGACTTCATGTTACACAATACATGTATGTTTTGTTCGGTAAAGTTCATATTTATATTCAAAAATCTCAGTTTACATTGGCGCGTTACCTTCAGTAATGTTTTGCCTCCAAACATCCGGTGATTTTGCAGAGAGCCACATCAATTTACAGAAATACTCATAATAAACATTGCTAAAAGATACAATTGTTATGCATGGAATTATAGATAAACTTCTCCTTAATGCAACCGATGTGTCAGATTTCAGAAAAACTTTACCAAATAAGCCATACAGATATCCGCCATGTTGTGGAGTCAACAGATGTCCGAAATAGCATTATAAATATTCACTTACCTTTGATGATCTGCATCAGAATGCACTCCCAGGAATCCCAGTTCCACAATAAATGTTTGTTTTGTTCGATATAGTCCATCATTTATGTCCAAATACCTCCTTTTTGTTCGCGCGTTCAGTCCAGTAATCTAAATTCATGACGCGCAGGTCAGACGAAAAGTCAAACAATTCCATTACAGTTCGTAGAAACATGTCAAACGAAGTATAGAATCAATCTTTAGGATATTTTAACATAAATCTTCAATAATGTTCCAACCGGAGAATTCCTTGGTCTGTAGAAATGCAATGGAACAGAGCTCGCTCTCACGTGAACGCGCATCGTCAGCTCGTGGCACTCTGCCTGACCACTGACTCAAAGAGCCCTCATTCCCCCCTCCTTCACAGTAGAAGCATCAAACAAGGTTCTAAAGACTGTTGACATCTAGTGGAAGCCTTAGGAAGTGCAATATGACCAATATCCCACTGTATCTTCGATAGACCAAGAGTTGAAAACCTACAAACCTCAGATTTCCCACTTCCTGGTTGGATTTTTTCTCAGGTGTTTGCCTGCCATATGAGTTCTGTTATACTCACAGACATCATTCAAACAGTTTTAGAAGCTTCGGAGTGTTTTCTATCCAAATCTACTAATAATATGCATATATTAGCAACTGGGCCTGAGTAGCAGGCAGTTTACTCTGGGCACCTTATTCATCCAAGCTACTCAATACTGCCCCCAGCCATATTAATGAACTATTTAACAGTCTTGTGGCTCATCTGTGAAGTGGTACGTCACACAGAACGGGACCACAGAGTGATGAAGCACATAGCGCGTAAACATCGTCTCGGTTACAACACTCACTACTGAGTTCCAAACTGAAGAGGAGAGAGAGAGAATAAGGGTATTTAGTTCCCCTTTATTTAACCAGGTCGGCTAGTTGAGAACAAGTTCTCATTTACAACTGGGACCTGGCCAAGATCAAGCAAAGCAGTGCAACACAAACAACACAGAGTTACACATGGAATAAACAAACATACAGTCAATAATACAGTAGGAAAAAAAATCTATATACAGTGAGTGCAAATGAGGTAAGATATGGGATGTAAGGCAATAAATAGGCCATGGTGGCGAAGTAATTACAATATAGCAATTAGACACTGGAGTGATAGATGTGCAGAAGATGAATGTGCAAGTGGAGATACTGGGGTGCAAAGGAGCAAGATAATGAAATAAATACAGCATGGGGATGAGGTAGTTGAATGGGCTGTTTACAGATGGGCTATGTACAGGTGCAGTGATCTGTGAGCTGCTCTGACAGCTGGTGCTTAAAGCTAGTGAGGGAGATTTGGGTCTCCAGCTTCAGTAATTTATGCAGCTTGTTCCAGTCATTGGCAGCAGAGAACTGTAAGGAAAGGCAACCAAAGGAGGAATTGGCTTTGGGGATGACCAGTGAGATATACCTGCTGGAGCGCATGCTACGGGGGGGTGCTGCTATGGTGACCAGTGAGCTGAGATAAGGGGGGACTTTACCTAGCAGGGTCTTGTAGATGACCTGGAGCCAGTGGGTTTGGTGAAGAGTTTGAAGCGATGGCCAGCCAACGAGAGCGTACAGGTCGCAGTGGTGGGTGATATATGGGGCTTTGTTAACAAAACGAATGGCACTGTGATAGACTGCATCCAATTTGTTGAGTAGAGTGTTGGAGGCTATTTTATAGATGACATCGCCGAAGTCGAGGATCGGTAGGATGGTCAGTTTTACAAGGGTATGTTTGGCAGCATGAGTGAAGGATGCTTTGTTGCGAAGTAGGAAGCCGATTTTAGATTTAATTTTGGATTGGAGATGCTTAATGTGAGTCTGGAAGGAGAGTTTACAGTCTAGCCAAACACATAGATATTTGTAGTTGTCCACATATTCTATGTCAGAACCATCCAGAGTAGTGATGCTGGACAGGCGGGCAGGTGCGGGCAGCGATTGGTTGAAGAGCATGCATTTTGTTTTACTTGCATTTAAGACAGTTGGAGGCCACAGAAGGAGAGTTCTATGGCATTGAAGCTCATCTTGAGGTTAGTTAACACAGTGTCCAATGAAGGGCCAGAGGTATACAAAATGTTGTCGTCTGTGTAGAGGTGGATCAGAGAATCACCAGCAGCGAGAGCGACATCATTGATGTATACAGAGAAGAGAGTCGGCCCGAGAATTGAACCCTGTGGCACCCCCATAGAGACTGCCAGAGTTCCGGACAACAGGCCCTCCGATTTGACACACTGAACTCCATCTGAGAAGTAGTTGGTGAACCAGGCGAGGCAATCATTTGAGAAACCAAGGCTGTTGAGTCTGCCGAGGAGGATGTGGTGATTGACAGAGTCGAAAACCTTAGCCAGGTCGATGAATACGGCTGCACAGTAATGTCTCTTATCGATGGCGGTTATGATGTCGTTTAGGACCTTGAACGTGGCTGAGGTGCACCCATGACCAGCTCTGAAACCAGATTGCATAGCAGAGAAGGTATGATGGGATTCAAAATGGTCAGTAATCTGTTTGTTAACTTGGCTTTCGAAGACCTTAGAAAGACAGGGTAGGATAGATATAGGTCTGTAGCAGTTTGGGTCTAGAGTGTCACCCACTTTGAAGAGGAGGATGACCGCGGCAGCTTTCCAATCTTTGGGAATCTCAGACGATATAAAAGAGAGGTTGAACAGGCTAGTAATAGGGGTTGCAACAATTTCGGCAGATAATTTTAAAAAGAGAGGGTCCAGATTGTCTAGCCCGGTTGATTTGTAGGGGTCCAGGATTTGCAGTTCTTTAAGAACATCAGCAATCTGGATTTGGGTGAAGGAGAAATGGGGGAGGCTTGGGCGAGTTGCTGTGGGGAGTGCAGGGCTGTTGACCGGGGTAGGGGTAGCCAGGTGGAAAGCATGGCCAGCCGTAGAAAAATGCTTCTTGAAATTCTCAATTATAGTGGATTTATCGGTGGTAACAGTGTTTCCTAGCCTCAGTGCAGTGGGCAGCTGGGAGGAGGTGCTCTTCTTCTCCATGGACAAGAGGAGGAGAGGGGAGAAGGGGAGAAGAGAGAGAAGGGGAGAAGAGAGAGAAGGGGAGAAGAGAGAGAAGGGGAGAAGAGAGAGAAGAGAGAGAAGGGGAGAAGAGAGAGAAGGGGAGAAGAGAGAGAAGGGGAGAAGAGAGAGAAGGGGAGATGGATAGGAGGAGAAGATGAGAGGTGAGAGGGGGGGAGAACGGGAGAAGAGGGGATAGAAGGGGAGAGGAGAGATGGGGAGGAGAGGGGGAGAAGAGCAAAGGAGAGGGGAGGGGAGGGGGAGAAGGGAAGAGGAGAGCGGAGAAGGGAGAGGAGAGGGGGAGTAGAGGATAGGGGGAAGAGGGGAGAAGAGGAGGAGGAGGAGAGAGGACAGGGGAGGAGAGGAGAGGTCGAGGAGAGGAGGGAGAAGAGGAGAGGGAGAGAAGAGGGGAGAGGGGGTGAGGGAGAGAAGAAGAGAGAGGGGAGAAGAAGAGAGGGGGAGGGGAGGAAAGGAAGAGGAGAGGGGGAGAAGAGAGGAGTGGAGAAGAGGAGAAGGGGGGAGAAGCGGAGAGGGGGGAGAAGCGGAGAGGGGGGAGAGGAGAGGAGGAGGAGAGGGGGAGGAGGAGAGGGAGAGGGAGAGGGAGAGGAGAGAGGGGAGAGGAGAGGGGGAGAAGGGGAGAGGAGGAAAGAGAAGAGAGAGAAGAGGAGAGGGGAGAAGGGGAGAGGAGGTACTGTTTGTCTCCCACCGTTCCACTCAGAGGACTCTACCTTCTGTTATCAAGTGGGCGTTTCCACCATATTTAGTGTACCAGTCATTTCAGTGAAGGGAAGTGAACAAGTGCACACTTTAGGAGAAAGGAGAGATAATTGGGGCAATGCTTCTTTCTAGTCTACAGTCCTGCGTCTGTGACACCAGATTACCACCTAGTGGCCATAAGAGGAACTGTCCTGTCAGTGTTTTTTAACTGCTTGCTCAAAACAACACATGACCTGCAAACAGGATATGATTCATGTGTGAGTACTAAAAGCATATGAATATAGTATATTATAGTATATTTATTATATATGTGGGTCTGATAAGTAAACACTCTTAATGTTTGCTGTTTTAGCACATTGTTTACTGTAGCGTTAAGAACCATGAAAAACAACCCCAGACCATTATTCCTCCTCCACCAAACTTTACAGTTGGCACTATGCATTGGGGCAGGTAGAGTTCTCCTGGCATCTGCCAAACCCAGATTTGTCTGTCAGACTCCCAGATGGTGAAGCGTGATTCATCACTCCAGAGAACGTGTTTCCACTGCTCCAGAGTCTAATTTCGGCAGTCTTTACACCACTCCAGGCGTCCCTTGGTATTTCCCATGGTGATCTTAGGCTTGTGTGTGGCTGCTCGCCATGGAAACCCATTTCATGAAGCTCCCAACGAATAGTTTGGAACTCGTTAGTGAGTGTTGTAACCGAGGACAGATGATTTTGTACGGTTTCAGCACTCGTGGTCCCGTTCTGTGAGCTTGTGTTGCCTACCACTTCGCGGTTGAGCAGCTGTTGCTCCAAGACGCTTCCACTTCACAATAACAGCACTTACAGTTGACCGGGGCAGCTCTAGCAGAGAATAAATTTGACGATCTGAAAATTGGCATCCTATGATGTTGGCATGTTGAAAGTCTCTGAGCGCATCATTAAGGCCATTCTACTGCCAATGTTTGTCTATGGAGATTGCATGTCTGTGTGCTTGATTTTATATATCTGTCAGGAAGGGGTGTGGCTGAAATAAAATCCACTAAATTGAAGGGGTGTCCACATACTTTTGTATATATAGTGTATGTACACATGGGTGTTGTTGCACCATACCAACGATAAGCCTGTCTTCCCATCACATCATGAAAGGTCATGTTGATGTTCATTTGACCTCTGTCTCTCTCTTCCTCTGACTCCTCCCTTTCTCCTCTGTCTCTCTCTTCCTCTGACTCCTCCCTTTCTCCTCTGTCTCTCTCTTCCTCTTACTCCTCCCTTTCTCCTCTGTCTCTCTCTTCCTCTGACTCCTCCCTTTCTCCTCTGTCTTTCTCTTCCTCTGACTCCTCCCTTTCTTCTCTGTCTCTCTCTTCCTCTAACTCCTCCCTTTCTCCTCTGTCTCTCTCTTCCTCTGACTCCTCCCTTTCTCCTCTGTCTCTCTCTTCCTCTGACTCCTCCCTTTGTCCTCTGTCTCTCTCTTCCTCTGACTCCTCCCTTTCTCCTCTGTCTCTCTCTTCCTCTGACTCCTCCCTTTCTTCTCTGTCTCTCTCTTCCTCTGACTCCTCCCTTTCTCCTCTGTCTCTCTCTTCCTCTGACTCCTCCCTTTCTCCTCTGTCTCTCTCTTCCTCTCTCCTCCCTTTCTCCTCTGTCTCTCTCTTCCTCTGACTCCTCCCTTTCTCCTCTGTCTCTCTCTTCCTCTGACTCCTCCCTTTCTCCTCTGTCTCTCTTCCTCTGACTCCTCCCTTTCTCCTCTGTCTCTCTCTTCCTCTGACTCCTCCCTTTCTCCTCTGTCTCTCTCTTTCTCCTCTGTCTCTCCCTTTCTCCTCTGTCTCTCTCTTTCTCCTCAGATCTCCAGGCTCTCTATGTACTGGGTGGTGGAGCATGATGATAGAGACTAAGGTTATGTGTAGACAGCTAGACTGTGGGAATCCTGTATCTGAATCTCAACCTCTGTTTGAAGAGGGAAGAGGAGGAGTCAGACTATATAGTAGTTGCAGTGGAAATGAGTCTTCTATTAGACAGTGTGACAGAATAAGAAGACCTGGTGTCTGTTATGGTGGATATTATCATCATGTGATCTGTTCAGGTAAGAGACTGGTCATATTGAGAGATTTATTTGTACATTATATAATATTACCATGTATCATGTTTTATGTGTTTTTATTTCATTTAAATGGAGGGAGAGATGTATTTAAACATTATATTTGTGTTTGTCATATTGGTTTATGGGAGATGTTCATGGGCAGATCATTGTAGTTCAGATGGTACTGAAGTGAAGCTGCCTGATGGATGTCCAGCTGTTTATTTTCTATAAAGTGAAGTGAACTTATTCCTGTCTCCTGCCTGCATTATTCCCAACCCGATCCTGAGTGACTAAGAACCCATTTCTACCTCTTACAGTATCAAACATAGCAAACTACAATCTTTTATCCAACATATTTGTGTTTAGTCCTTGACAATGTCATCAACAAAACTGATTGAATGTTCAACCAACTATTTTTCTCCAGAGTCTGTGCGGCTTGTGGATGGAGCTGGTCTCTGCTCTGGGAGAGTGGAGGTGAAGTCCAATCAGTCCTGGGCCTCAATGTGTGAAGCTGACTTTGACCGGCAGGATGCAGAGGTAGTCTGTAGGGATGTTGGCTGTGGGGCTCCTGCAGCTCTACAGGGGGGGCTCTATGGAGGAGGTGAGGGTCAGACCTGGGATAAAGAGTTCCAGTGTAAAGGCAATGAGTCCCTTCTCCTGGACTGTGACACCTCAGACAGAAAACACAACACCTGCCTACCTGATAATGCTGTTGGACTCACCTGCTCAGGTAAGAAACAGTTTGTCACTCAATCAACATTGTTTCTCACCTGGAGTAAAGAATATGAGAGACAATATAGGTGTGTTTAATTGAGAAAATAGTAAGATTACTGTCTCTCTCTTTTCTTTTCTCAGAGCCTGATGATGTGATGCTGGTGGGAGGAGGCAGTCGCTGTGCTGGTGGAGTGGAGCGGTACGACCAGGGAGAGTGGAGGATTGTGGGATCTGATATTAACCAGGAGGATGTAGCTGCAGTAGTGTGTAGACAGCTGGGTTGTGGCTCCACTGTTTCAGTACTAACTGGAAACACCACTAGAGAGTTTGGAGTTCAATGTTCTGGATCTGAGTCTTCACTGAGGGAGTGTACCAGAATGTATGATCTCCTTCCTGGACTCACAGTGATCTGCTCAGGTAATAACAAGATACACTATATGGCCAAAAGTAAGTGGACTTTTGTGAATTTGCCTATTTCAGCCATACCTGTAGCTGGCAGGTGTATAAAATCAAGCACACCGCCATGCAATCTCCATAGACAAACATTGGCAGAAAAATGTCCTTACTGAAGATCTCAGTGACTTTCAACGTGGCACGTTTAGGAGCACCAACGGCTCAACCGTGAAGTGGTAGACAACACAAGCTCACAGAACGGACCGCCGAGTGTTGAACCACGTAGAGCGTAAAAATAATCCTCTGTTGTAAAACTCACTGCTGAGTTCCACATACTTTTGTCCATGTATTATATCTCCTTCCTGGACTCACAGTGATCTGCTCAGGAAATATCAACATACACTGCTCAAAAAAATAAAGGGAACACTTAAACAACACAATGTAACTCCAAGTCAATCACACTTCTGTGAAATCAAACTGTCCACTTAGGAAGCAACACTGATTGACAATAAATTTCACATGCTGTTGTGCAAATGGAATAGACAAAAGGTGGAAATTATAGGCAATTAGCAAGACACCCCCAATAAAGGAGTTGTTCTGCAGGTGGTGACCACAGACCACTTCTCAGTTCCTATGCTTCCTGGCTGATGTTTTGGTCACTTTTGAATGCTGGCGGTGCTTTCACTCTAGTGGTAGCATGAGACGGAGTCTACAACCCACACAAGTGGCTCAGGTAGTGCAGCTCATCCAGGATGGCACATCAATGCGAGCTGTGGCAAGAAGGTTTGCTGTGTCTGTCAGCGTAGTGTCCAGAGCATGGAGGCGCTACCAGGAGACAGGCCAGTACATCAGGAGACGTGGAGGAGGCCGTAGGAGGGCAACAACCCAGCAGCAGCACCACTACCTCCGCCTTTGTGCAAGGAGGAGCAGGAGGAGCACTGCCAGAGCCCTGCAAAATGACCTCCAGCAGGCCACAAATGTGCATGTGTCTGCTCAAATGGTCAGAAACAGACTCCATGAGGGTGGTATGAGGGCCCGACGTCCACAGGTGGGGGTTGTGCTTACAGCCCAACACCGTGCAGGACGTTTGGCATTTGCCAGAGAACACCAAGATTGGCAAATTCGCCACTGGCGCCCTGTGCTCTTCACAGATGAAAGCAGGTTCACACTGAGCACATGTGACAGACGTGACAGAGTCTGGAGACGCCGTGGAGAACGTTCTGCTGCCTGCAACATCCTCCAGCATGACCGGTTTGGCGGTGGGTCAGTCATGGTGTGGGGTGGCATTTCTTTGGGGGGCCGCACAGCCCTCCATGTGCTCGCCAGAGGTAGCCTGACTGCCATTAGGTACCGAGATGAGATCCTCAGACCCCTTGTGAGACCATATGCTGGTGCGGTTGGCCCTGGGTTCCTCCTAATGCAAGACAATGCTAGACCTCATGTGGCTGGAGTGTGTCAGCAGTTCCTGCAAGAGGAAGGCATTGATGCTATGGACTGGCCCGCCCGTTCCCTAGACCTAAATCCAATTGAGCACATCTGGGACATCATGTCTCGCTCCATCCACCAACGCCACGTTGCACCACAGACTGTCCAGGAGTTGGCCGCCACCTCATCAGGAGCATGCCCAGGCGTTGTAGGGAGGTCATACAGGCACGTGGAGGCCACACACACTACTGAGCCTCATTTTGACTTGTTTTAAGGACATTACATCAAAGTTGGATCAGCCTGTAGTGTGGTTTTCCACTTTAATTTTGAGTGTGACTCCAAATCCAGACCTCCATGGGTTGATCAATTTTCATTTCCATTGATAATTTTTGTGTGATTTTGTTGTCAGCACATTCAACTATGTAAAGAAAAAAGTATTTAATAAGAATATTTCATTCATTCAGATCTAGGATGTGTTATTTTAGTGTTCCCTTTATTTTTTTGAGCAGTGTATTATAATTATATTCAACTGATTTCCTTCATTCATACAACTTCCTCTGCACCTATCATGATGACTGTTTAGCTTGTCTGTCTGCTTTGCAAAATAGATCACTCAGTCAAGTAGGAATCAAATACAACTTAAATATCCCAGAATGCTTTTGTATTTGAGTGTTATTTCAGTGAACGTCTCTACTCACTACCACTGTCACAAAGAGAGAAGGAGGGAGGAGAAGAGGAAGACAGAGAGATGAGAGAGAGAATATATTTATATCACTGAGTTCTCACTAGTGATGTCATCATAACCAGTAACCTGTTCCTCTCTTGGTCCAGCCCAGCCTGACCCTGACATATAGCATCAGACCTTTTAGTTCAGATGTTACTGAAGTGAAGCTGCCTGATGGATGTCCAGCTGTTTATTTTCTATAAAGTGAAGTGAACTTATTCCTGTCTCCTGCCTGCATTATTCCCAACCCGATCCTGAGTGACTAAGAACCCATTTCTACCTCTTACAGTATCAAACATAGCAAACTACAATCTTTTATCCAACATATTTGTGTTTAGTCCTTGACAGTGTCATCAACAAAACTGATTGAATGTTCAACCAACTCTTTTTCTCCAGAGTCTGTGCGGCTTGTGGATGGAGCTGGTCTCTGCTCTGGGAGAGTGGAGGTGAAGTCCAATCAGTCCTGGACCTCAGTGTGTGAAGCTGACTTTGACCGGCAGGATGCAGAGGTAGTCTGTAGGGATGTTGGCTGTGGGGCTCCTGCAGCTCTACAGGGGGGGCTCTATGGAGGAGGTGAGGGTCAGACCTGGGATAAAGAGTTCCAGTGTAAAGGCAAAGAGTCCCTTCTCCTGGACTGTGACACCTCAGACAGAAAACACAACACCTGCCTACCTGGTAATGCTGTTGGACTCACCTGCTCAGGTAAGAAACAGTTTGTCACTCAACATTGTTTCTCACCCGGAGTGAAGAATATGAGAGACAATATAGGTGTGTTTTAGTGAGAAAATAGTAAGATTACTGTCTCTCTCTTTTCTTTTCTCAGAGCCTGATGATGTGAGGCTGGTGGGAGGAGGCAGTCGCTGTGCTGGTGGAGTGGAGCGGTACGACCAGGGAGAGTGGAGGACTGTGGGAGCTGAGGACAGGGACCAGGAGTATGTAGCTGCAGTAGTGTGTAGACAGCTGGGTTGTGGCTCCACTGTTTCAGTACTTCCTGGAAACACCACTAGAGGGTTTGGAGTTTCCTGTTCTGGGTCTGAGTCTTCACTGAGGGTGTGTTTGACAAGTTATGATCTCCTTCCTGGACTCACAGTGATCTGCTCAGGTAATAACAGGATATTATAATTATATTCAACTGATTTCCTTCATTCATACAACTTCCTCTGCACCTCTCATGATGACTGTTTAGCTTGTCAGTCTGCTTTACTAAATAGATCAATCAAATTTAAGTTAAATATCCCAGAATGCTTTTGTATTTGAGTGTTATCTCAGTGAACGTCTCTACTCACTACCACTGTCACATGTCATGTTATTGTCATATCTAAATGAGGAAAGTAGTTGAGGAGCTACGTTTTCTTTTTCTCTCCTCTTGTTCCAGATGTCCTGCTTAAGCCTGATATCAACATATGTTGTCTCAGTGACTGTAGGCCCACTACTCATGTTGCCCTGTGAGGGAGGGTGGCTGGCACTGTTACATGCTGATGTTATTGTCATATCTATAGGAAACTAGTTGAAGAGGTTTTTCTTCTTCTCTTTTACTGTTACAGATATCCTGGTCCAGCCTGATATCTCCCTGACTGACTCAATGGGAGGGGTCTCCAGGGGCCACCAGGGGCCCGAGGTGTTCAGGGGCTACAGCTTCACCATCACCTGCTCCACTCAGCCACAGTACCCAGGAGGCACCTTCTTCCTCACGTTCACCGGCTCCAACAGAACCCAGACCCAGCCAGCTGTCAATCACTCTGCTGCCTTCCTCTTCCCTGCTGCAGATGACTCCCACCAAGGGAACTACAGCTGTGTTTATGACAATTATGTTTTCTCTCATAACTTCTCCTCTGAGAGTGAGCTCCTCTCCCTCACCATCACAGGTAACTGAACATGAACCAGACTTATAACTTTGTCATTGACAGATTTCCCACAGATCTATCTGATGATGATCAATCCCCTCATCAAAGGTGTTTCTGTTTGCAGCCTCTCCTCTGCCAGCCTTCATCATCAGACACGTTGTAGTGCTGCTGCTCCTACTGACAGCCATCACCACCTCCTACCTGTACTACAAGGTAAAGACATTTACTCAGACGTTACAAGTCATTTAAACTAGAGGGAGAGGGGGAGAGGGGGGGAGAGAGAATGGAGATACTAGAGAGTAAATGTCTGACTGTTGGTGCTGTCTCTCACTAGCCCACCAGGAGGCAGAAGAGAGTGAACAGGGTGAGCAGCATGGATCTTTATGTCAATGCCATGGAGATGGTCTCTCTGAGCTCCAGAGCTGAAGCTGGACCGGGAGAGGAGAGAGCAGCCCAGGGGACGGAGTAGGAGTAGAATGAAGCTGATCCTACATGCTGATCTTAGATCAGTTTTGTGTTTTAAATCGATGGTCAGCAGTGGACTGGTGTTTAAAATGTGGTGACAAACCTGAAGTGGTTCTAATTTCAATAACAAGTTCAGGATTAGTTTATCTTTCTAGAACCTTGGAAGAAATCTAAAAGGAGTGACTGCAACCACCATTATTCCTTTTAGTTTGTTTTTTACCACCAGAGTAACATGGGGTTCTGGGTAACATGGGGTTCTGGGTAACGTGCGGTTCTGGGTATTACGTGGGGTTTTGGGTAACATGGGGTTCTGGGTAACGTGCGGTTCTGGGTAACGTGGGGTTTTGGGTAACATGGGGTTCTGGGTAACATGGGGTTTTGGGTAATATGCGGTTCTGGGTAACGTGGGGTTCTGGGTAACGTGGGGTTCTGGGTAACGTGGGGTTTTGGGTAACGTGGGGTTTTGGTAACATGGAGTTTTGGTCACATGGGGTTCTGGGTAACGTGGGGTTTTGGTAACAGGGGGTTTTGGTAACATGGGGTTTTGGGTAACATGGGGTTTTGGTAACATGGGGTTCTGGGTAACGTGGGGTTTTGGTAACATGGGGTTTTGGGTAACATGGGGTTCTGGGTAACATGGGGTTTTGGGTAACATGGGGTTCTGGGTAACATGGGGTTTTGGGTAACATGGGGTTTGGGTAACATGGGGTTTTTGGTAACATGGGGTTCTGGGTAACATGGGGTTTTGGGTAACATGGGGTTTGGGTAACATGGGGTTTTGGTAACATGGGGTTTTAATTATTTTAAGAGAGTAGCTCATTACATCTGACTTGTGTTCCAGACTGTATTGCTTTTTGCTTTTGTCTTAATGTCTTTAGTCTTTGTCTTTATCTTATTTAGTGTCTCTTAGAATCTTTATCTTATTTAGTGTCTCTTAGATTCTTTATCTTATTTAGTGTCTCTTAGATTCTTTATCTTATTTAGTGTCTCTTAGATTCTTTATCTTATTTAGTGTCTCTTAGATTCTTTATCTTATTTAGTGTCTCTTAGATTCTTTATCTTATTTAGTGTTTCTTAGATTCTTTATCTTATTTAGTGTCTCTTAGATTATTTATCTTATTTAGTGTCTCTTAGATTCTTTATCTTATTTAGTGTTCTCTTAGATTCTTTATCTTATTTAGTGTCTCTTAGATTCTTTATCTTATTTAGCGTCTCTTAGATTCTTTATCTTATTTAGTGTCTCTTAGATTCTTTATCTTATTTAGTGTCTCTTAGATTCTTTATCTTATTTAGTGTCTCTTAGATTCTTTATCTTATTTAGTGCCTCTTAGATTCTTTATCTTATTTAGTGTCTCTTAGATTCTTTATCTTATTTAGTATATCTTAGATTCTTTATCTTATTTAGTGTCTCTTAGATTCTTTATCTTGAAGTGTCTCCATTATTAATCCATGTATTATTATAATCATCTGTTCATTCTTTGTATTTTGAAACATTTTTTAATAAAGGGGTTTGTTGTTGTTGTTTACATCTCATGATGTTATTGATTATAAATGTTATGATATTGATTATGATGTAGATTATTGTTATGATGATGTTAGTAGTATATAGATAATGATGTTATTGATTATAAATGTTATGATATTGATTATGATGTAGATTATTGTTATGATGTTGTTAGTAGTATATAGATAATGATGTTATTGATTATAAATGTTATGATATTGATTATGATGTAGATTATTGTTATGTTGTTAGTAGTATATAGATAATGATGTTATTGATTATAAATGTTATGATATTGATTATTGATTATGAAGTAGATTATTGTTATGATGTTGTTAGTAGTATATAGATAATGATGCTATTGATTATAAATGTTATGATATTGATTATTGTTATGATGTTGCTCTCTAAACTGTCATGTAATCAACTGAATGCTTTTAATAAAATTACAGGCTGTCAGTCTTGTGTGATTCCCCTCTTGAACTAACTGTCATGCTGAAACCCTCATTGCAAAGTCCCTATGTGTCTGTGTGTGTGTGTGTGTGTGTGTGTGTATGTGTGTGTGTGTGTGTGTTCAGAACTCCATGATCTTACTAGGTAGTGTCCACTCCAGTACATGTGTAGTGTAGGATGTGTGTCTGTGTACTCCAGTACATGTGTAGTGTAGGATGTGTGTCTGTGTACTCCAGTACATGTGTAGTGTAGGATGTGTGTCTGTGTACTCCAGTACATGTGTAGTGTAGGATGTGTGTCTGTGTACTCCAGTACATGTGTAGTGTAGGATGTGTGTCTGTGTACTCCAGTACATGTGTAGTGTAGGATGTGTGTCTGTGTACTCCAGTACATGTGTAGTGTAGGATGTGTGTCTGTGTACTCCAGTACATGTGTAGTGTAGGATGTGTGTCTGTGTACTCCAGTACATGTGTAGTGTAGGATGTGTGTCTGTGTACTCCAGTACATGTGTAGTGTAGGATGTGTGTCTGTGTACTCCAGTACATGTGTAGTGTAGGATGTGTGTCTGTGTACTCCAGTACATGTGTAGTGTAGGATGTGTGTCTGTGTACTCCAGTACATGTGTAGTGTAGGATGTGTGTCTGTGTACTCCAGTACATGTGTAGTGTAGGATGTGTGTTGGTGCCTAAAGGGACTCTGTATTTAACACACTTCAACCAGACGGCTGTAGAAGCTTCTGTTTTATTGAAGAACAACCGTTGTCTCCATTGAACACAGCGTTGTGGTCCAGGTAGTTGTTTTATGACTGACTGAAAGAGGGGGACTTTCAGAGGATTTCTTGATTGGTCAAATGTTGGTTGGCTGAATGTTGAGTCTAGTTGGTTGGTCGTTGGCTGAATGTCAGTTTTGTTGAACATAGATCCTTGTTGATAGCCTGAGAGAGGAGAGAGAGGAGACAGAGACAGAGACAGAGACAGAGACAGAGACAGAGAGAGAGAGAGACAGAGAGAGAGTTATTTGCTGTACATACCATCCTAAGACACGACCAAGTCTCTGGCCAAAGTAGTGTACTATGTAGGGAATAGGCATCCATTTGGGACGCACACCAGCTAAAGTACATCACCAAGCAGCATCTACCTCTGGTACCAAACATCTACATGTAACAGTTAGTGTAGTAGGGTTACTCATCACCAAGCAGTATCTACCTCTGGTACCCAACATCTACATGTAACAGTTAGTGTAGTAGGGTTACTCATCACCAAGCAGTATCTACCTCTGGTACCCAACATCTACATGTAACAGTTAGTGTAGTAGGGTTTCTCATCACCAAGCAGTATCTACCTCTGGTACCAAACATCTACATGTAACAGTTAGTGTAGTAGGGTTACTCATCACCAAGCAGTATCTACCTCTGGTACCATACATCTACATGTAACAGTTAGTGTAGTAGGGTTTCTCATCACCAAGCAGTATCTACCTCTGGTACCAAACATCTACATGTAACAGTTAGTGTAGTAGGGTTACTCATCACCAAGCAGTATCTACCTCTGGTACCAAACATCTACATGTAACAGTTAGTGTAGTAGGGTGACTCATCACCAAGCAGTATCTACCTCTGGTACCAAACATCTACATGTAACAGTTAGTGTAGTAGGGTTTCTCATCACCAAGCAGTATCTACCTCTGGTACCCAACATCTACATGTAACAGTTAGTGTAGTAGGGTTACTCATCACCAAGCAGTATCTACCTCTGGTACCAAACATCTACATGTAACAGTTAGTGTAGTAGGGTTTCTCATCACCAAGCAGTATCTACCTCTGGTACCAAACATCTACATGTAACAGTTAGTGTAGTAGGGTTACTCATCACCAAGCAGTATCTACCTCTGGTACCAAACATCTACATGTAACAGTTAGTG
Source organism: Salvelinus namaycush (assembly GCF_016432855.1). Lineage (NCBI taxonomy): Eukaryota > Metazoa > Chordata > Actinopteri > Salmoniformes > Salmonidae > Salvelinus > Salvelinus namaycush. The sequence goes on along the minus strand of NW_024059837.1, from coordinate 11,141 downwards.
TAGTAGGGTGTCTCATCACCAAGCAGTATCTACCTCTGGTACCCAACATCTACATGTAACAGTTAGTGTAGTAGGGTTTCTCATCACCAAGCAGTATCTACCTCTGGTACCCAACATCTACATGTAACAGTTAGTGTAGTAGGGTTTCTCATCACCAAGCAGTATCTACCTCTGGTACCAAACATCTACATGTAACAGTGTAGTAGGGTTACTCATCACCAAGCAGTATCTACCTCTGGTACCAAACATCTACATGTAACAGTTAGTGTAGTAGGGTTACTCATCACCAAGCAGTATCTACCTCTGGTACCAAACATCTACATGTAACAGTTAGTGTAGTAGGGTTACTCATCACCAAGCAGTATCTACCTCTGGTACCAAACATCTACATGTAACAGTTAGTGTAGTAGGGTTACTCATCACCAAGCAGTATCTACCTCTGGTACCAAACATCTACATGTAACAGTTAGTGTAGTAGGGTTACTCATCACCAAGCAGTATCTACCTCTGGTACCACACATCTACATGTAACAGTGTAGTAGGGTTACTCATCACCAAGCAGTATCTACCTCTGGTACCAAACATCTACATGTAACAGTTAGTGTAGTAGGGTTACTCATCACCAAGCAGTATCTACCTCTGGTACCACACATCTACATGTAACAGTGTAGTAGGGTTTCTCATCACCAAGCAGTATCTACCTCTGGTACCAAACATCTACATGTAACAGTGTAGTAGGGTTTCTCATCACCAAGCAGTATCTACCTCTGGTACCAAACATCTACATGTAACAGTTAGTGTAGTAGGGTTACTCATCACCAAGCAGTATCTACCTCTGGTACCAAACATCTACATGTAACAGTTAGTGTAGTAGGGTTTCTCATCACCAAGCAGTATCTACCTCTGGTACCAAACATCTACATGTAACAGTTAGTGTAGTAGGGTTTCTCATCACCAAGCAGTATCTACCTCTGGTACCAAAACATCTACATGTAACAGTTAGTGTAGTAGGGTTTCTCATCACCAAGCAGTATCTACCTCTGGTACCAAACATCTACATGTAACAGTTAGTGTAGTAGGGTTTCTCATCACCAAGCAGTATCTACCTCTGGTACCAAACATCTACATGTAACAGTTAGTGTAGTAGGGTTACTCATCACCAAGCAGTATCTACCTCTGGTACCAAACATCTACATGTAACAGTGTAGTAGGGTTACTCATCACCAAGCAGTATCTACCTCTGGTACCAAACATCTACATGTAACAGTTAGTGTAGTAGGGTTTCTCATCACCAAGCAGTATCTACCTCTGGTACCAAACATCTACATGTAACAGTTAGTGTAGTAGGGTGTCTCATCACCAAGCAGTATCTACCTCTGGTACCAAACATCTACATGTAACAGTTAGTGTAGTAGGGTTACTCATCACCAAGCAGTATCTACCTCTGGTACCAAACATCTACATGTAACAGTTAGTGTAGTAGGGTTTCTCATCACCAAGCAGTATCTACCTCTGGTACCCAACATCTACATGTAACAGTGTAGTAGGGTTTCTCATCACCAAGCAGTATCTACCTCTGGTACCAAACATCTACATGTAACAGTTAGTGTAGTAGGGTTACTCATCACCAAGCAGTATCTACCTCTGGTACCCAACATCTACATGTAACAGTTAGTGTAGTAGGGTTACTCATCACCAAGCAGTATCTACCTCTGGTATCAAACATCTACATGTAACAGTTAGTGTAGTAGGGTTACTCATCACCAAGCAGTATCTACCTCTGGTACCCAACATCTACATGTAACAGTTAGTGTAGTAGGGTTTCTCATCACCAAGCAGTATCTACCTCTGGTACCAAACATCTACATGTAACAGTTAGTGTAGTAGGGTTTCTCATCACCAAGCAGTATCTACCTCTGGTACCAAACATCTACATGTAACAGTTAGTGTAGTAGGGTTACTCATCACCAAGCAGTATCTACCTCTGGTACCAAACATCTACATGTAACAGTTAGTGTAGTAGGGTTTCTCATCACCAAGCAGTATCTACCTCTGGTACCAAACATCTACATGTAACAGTTAGTGTAGTAGGGTTACTCATCACCAAGCAGTATCTACCTCTGGTACCAAACATCTACATGTAACAGTTAGTGTAGTAGGGTTTCTCATCACCAAGCAGTATCTACCTCTGGTACCTAACATCTACATGTAACAGTTAGTGTAGTAGGGTTACTCATCACCAAGCAGTATCTACCTCTGGTACCCAACATCTACATGTAACAGTTAGTGTAGTAGGGTTTCTCATCACCAAGCAGTATCTACCTCTGGTACCAAACATCTACATGTAACAGTTAGTGTAGTAGGGTTTCTCATCACCAAGCAGTATCTACCTCTGGTACCCAACATCTACATGTAACAGTTAGTGTAGTAGGGTTACTCATCACCAAGCAGTATCTACCTCTGGTACCCAACATCTACATATAACAGTTAGTGTAGTAGGGTTACTCATCACCAAGCAGTATCTACCTCTGGTACCCAACATCTACATGTAACAGTGTAGTAGGGTTTCTCATCACCAAGCAGTATCTACCTCTGGTACCCAACATCTACATGTAACAGTGTAGTAGGGTTACTCATCACCAAGCAGTATCTACCTCTGGTACCATACATCTACATGTAACAGTTAGTGTAGTAGGGTTACTCATCACCAAGCAGTATCTACCTCTGGTACCAAACATCTACATGTAACAGTTAGTGTAGTAGGGTTACTCATCACCAAGCAGTATCTACCTCTGGGACCCAACATCTACATGTAACAGTTAGTGTAGTAGGGTTACTCATCACCAAGCAGTATCTACCTCTGGTACCACACATCTACATGTAACAGTGTAGTAGGGTTACTCATCACCAAGCAGTATCTACCTCTGGTACCATACATCTACATGTAACAGTTAGTGTAGTAGGGTTACTCATCACCAAGCAGTATCTACCTCTGGTACCACACATCTACATGTAACAGTGTAGTAGGGTTACTCATCACCAAGCAGTATCTACCTCTGGTACCATACATCTACATGTAACAGTTAGTGTAGTAGGGTTACTCATCACCAAGCAGTATCTACCTCTGGTACCACACATCTACATGTAACAGTGTAGTAGGGTTTCTCATCACCAAGCAGTATCTACCTCTGGTACCCAACATCTACATGTAACAGTTAGTGTAGTAGGGTTACTCATCACCAAGCAGTATCTACCTCTGGTACCAAACATCTACATGTAACAGTTAGTGTAGTAGGGTTACTCATCACCAAGCAGTATCTACCTCTGGTACCAAACATCTACATGTAACAGTTAGTGTAGTAGGGTTTCTCATCACCAAGCAGTATCTACCTCTGGGACCAAACATCTACATGTAACAGTTAGTGTAGTAGGGTTTCTCATCACCAAGCAGTATCTACCTCTGGTACCCAACATCTACATGTAACAGTGTAGTAGGGTTACTCATCACCAAGCAGTATCTACCTCTGGTACCAACCATCTACATGTAACAGTGTAGTAGGGTTTCTCATCACCAAGCAGTATCTACCTCTGGTACCAACCATCTACATGTAACAGTTAGTGTAGTAGGGTTTCTCATCACCAAGCAGTATCTACCTCTGGTACCCAACATCTACATGTAACAGTTAGTGTAGTAGGGTTACTCATCACCAAGCAGTATCTACCTCTGGTACCAAACATCTACATGTAACAGTTAGTGTAGTAGGGTTTCTCATCACCAAGCAGTATCTACCTCTGGTACCACACATCTACATGTAACAGTGTAGTAGGGTTACTCATCACCAAGCAGTATCTACCTCTGGTACCCAACATCTACATGTAACAGTGTAGTAGGGTTACTCATCACCAAGCAGTATCTACCTCTGGTACCATACATCTACATGTAACAGTTAGTGTAGTAGGGTTTCTCATCACCAAGCAGTATCTACCTCTGGTACCAAACATCTACATGTAACAGTTAGTGTAGTAGGGTTACTCATCACCAAGCAGTATCTACCTCTGGTACCAAACATCTACATGTAACAGTGTAGTAGGGTTACTCATCACCAAGCAGTATCTACCTCTGGTACCATACATCTACATGTAACAGTTAGTGTAGTAGGGTTTCTCATCACCAAGCAGTATCTACCTCTGGTACCATACATCTACATGTAACAGTTAGTGTAGTAGGGTTTCTCATCACCAAGCAGTATCTACCTCTGGTACCCAACATCTACATGTAACAGTTAGTGTAGTAGGGTTACTCATCACCAAGCAGTATCTACCTCTGGTACCAACATCTACATGTAACAGTTAGTGTAGTAGGGTTTCTCATCACCAAGCAGTATCTACCTCTGGTACCAACATCTACATGTAACAGTTAGTGTAGTAGGGTTTCTCATCACCAAGCAGTATCTACCTCTGGTACCAAACATCTACATGTAACAGTGTAGTAGGGTTTCTCATCACCAAGCAGTATCTACCTCTGGTACCATACATCTACATGTAACAGTTAGTGTAGTAGGGTTACTCATCACCAAGCAGTATCTACCTCTGGTACCCAACATCTACATGTAACAGTGTAGTAGGGTTTCTCATCACCAAGCAGTATCTACCTCTGGTACCATACATCTACATGTAACAGTTAGTGTAGTAGGGTTACTCATCACCAAGCAGTATCTACCTCTGGTACCATACATCTACATGTAACAGTTAGTGTAGTAGGGTTACTCATCACCAAGCAGTATCTACCTCTGGTACCAAACATCTACATGTAACAGTTAGTGTAGTAGGGTTTCTCATCACCAAGCAGTATCTACCTCTGGTACCAAACATCTACATGTAACAGTGTAGTAGGGTTACTCATCACCAAGCAGTATCTACCTCTGGTACCAAACATCTACATGTAACAGTTAGTGTAGTAGGGTTTCTCATCACCAAGCAGTATCTACCTCTGGTACCAAACATCTACATGTAACAGTTAGTGTAGTAGGGTTACTCATCACCAAGCAGTATCTACCTCTGGTACCACACATCTACATGTAACAGTTAGTGTAGTAGGGTTACTCATCACCAAGCAGTATCTACCTCTGGTACCCAACATCTACATGTAACAGTTAGTGTAGTAGGGTTACTCATCACCAAGCAGTATCTACCTCTGGTACCAAACATCTACATGTAACAGTTAGTGTAGTAGGGTTACTCATCACCAAGCAGTATCTACCTCTGGTACCCAACATCTACATGTAACAGTTAGTGTAGTAGGGTTACTCATCACCAAGCAGTATCTACCTCTGGTACCCAACATCTACATGTAACAGTTAGTGTAGTAGGGTTACTCATCACCAAGCAGTATCTACCTCTGGTACCATACATCTACATGTAACAGTTAGTGTAGTAGGGTTACTCATCACCAAGCAGTATCTACCTCTGGTACCAAACATCTACATGTAACAGTTAGTGTAGTAGGGTTTCTCATCACCAAGCAGTATCTACCTCTGGTACCAAACATCTACATGTAACAGTTAGTGTAGTAGGGTTACTCATCACCAAGCAGTATCTACCTCTGGTACCAAACATCTACATGTAACAGTGTAGTAGGGTTACTCATCACCAAGCAGTATCTACCTCTGGTACCAAACATCTACATGTAACAGTGTAGTAGGGTTTCTCATCACCAAGCAGTATCTACCTCTGGTACCAAACATCTACATGTAACAGTGTAGTAGGGTTTCTCATCACCAAGCAGTATCTACCTCTGGTACCAAACATCTACATGTAACAGTTAGTGTAGTAGGGTTTCTCATCACCAAGCAGTATCTACCTCTGGTACCAAACATCTACATGTAACAGTTAGTGTAGTAGGGTTTCTCATCACCAAGCATTATCTACCTCTGGTACCAAACATCTACATGTAACAGTTAGTGTAGTAGGGTTACTCATCACCAAGCAGTATCTACCTCTGGTACCAAACATCTACATGTAACAGTTAGTGTAGTAGGGTTTCTCATCACCAAGCAGTATCTACCTCTGGTACCAAACATCTACATGTAACAGTTAGTGTAGTAGGGTTACTCATCACCAAGCAGTATCTACCTCTGGTACCAAACATCTACATGTAACAGTGTAGTAGGGTTTCTCATCACCAAGCAGTATCTACCTCTGGTACCAAACATCTACATGTAACAGTGTAGTAGGGTTTCTCATCACCAAGCAGTATCTACCTCTGGTACCAAACATCTACATGTAACAGTTAGTGTAGTAGGGTTACTCATCACCAAGCAGTATCTACCTCTGGTACCAAACATCTACATGTAACAGTTAGTGTAGTAGGGTTTCTCATCACCAAGCAGTATCTACCTCTGGTACCAAACATCTACATGTAACAGTGTAGTAGGGTTTCTCATCACCAAGCAGTATCTACCTCTGGTACCAAACATCTACATGTAACAGTTAGTGTAGTAGGGTTACTCATCACCAAGCAGTATCTACCTCTGGTACCACACATCTACATGTAACAGTTAGTGTAGTAGGGTTTCTCATCACCAAGCAGTATCTACCTCTGGTACCAAACATCTACATGTAACAGTTAGTGTAGTAGGGTTTCTCATCACCAAGCAGTATCTACCTCTGGTACCAAACATCTACATGTAACAGTTAGTGTAGTAGGGTTTCTCATCACCAAGCAGTATCTACCTCTGGTACCAAACATCTACATGTAACAGTGTAGTAGGGTTACTCATCACCAAGCAGTATCTACCTCTGGTACCAAACATCTACATGTAACAGTTAGTGTAGTAGGGTTTCTCATCACCAAGCAGTATCTACCTCTGGTACCCAACATCTACATGTAACAGTTAGTGTAGTAGGGTTTCTCATCACCAAGCAGTATCTACCTCTGGTACCAAACATCTACATGTAACAGTGTAGTAGGGTTACTCATCACCAAGCAGTATCTACCTCTGGTACCCAACATCTACATGTAACAGTTAGTGTAGTAGGGTTTCTCATCACCAAGCAGTATCTACCTCTGGTACCCAACATCTACATGTAACAGTGTAGTAGGGTTACTCATCACCAAGCAGTATCTACCTCTGGTACCAAACGTCTACATGTAACAGTTAGTGTAGTAGGGTTACTCATCACCAAGCAGTATCTACCTCTGGTACCCAACATCTACATGTAACAGTTAGTGTAGTAGGGTTTCTCATCACCAAGCAGTATCTACCTCTGGTACCCAACATCTACATGTAACAGTGTAGTAGGGTTTCTCATCACCAAGCAGTATCTACCTCTGGTACCAAACACCTACATGTAACAGTTAGTGTAGTAGGGTTACTCATCACCAAGCAGTATCTACCTCTGGTACCAAACACCTACATGTAACAGTTAGTGTAGTAGGGTTACTCATCACCAAGCAGTATCTACCTCTGGTACCAAACATCTACATGTAACAGTTAGTGTAGTAGGGTTTCTCATCACCAAGCAGTATCTACCTCTGGTACCAAACATCTACATGTAACAGTGTAGTAGGGTTTCTCATCACCAAGCAGTATCTACCTCTGGTACCACACATCTACATGTAACAGTGTAGTAGGGTTTCTCATCACCAAGCAGTATCTACCTCTGGTACCAAACATCTACATGTAACAGTTAGTGTAGTAGGGTTTCTCATCACCAAGCAGTATCTACCTCTGGTACCCAACATCTACATGTAACAGTTAGTGTAGTAGGGTTTCTCATCACCAAGCAGTATCTACCTCTGGTACCCAACATCTACATGTAACAGTGTAGTAGGGTTTCTCATCACCAAGCAGTATCTACCTCTGGTACCAAACATCTACATGTAACAGTTAGTGTAGTAGGGTTTCTCATCACCAAGCAGTATCTACCTCTGGTACCAAACATCTACATGTAACAGTTAGTGTAGTAGGGTTTCTCATCACCAAGCAGTATCTACCTCTGGTACCAAACATCTACATGTAACAGTTAGTGTAGTAGGGTTTCTCATCACCAAGCAGTATCTACCTCTGGTACCAAACATCTACATGTAACAGTTAGTGTAGTAGGGTTACTCATCACCAAGCAGTATCTACCTCTGGTACCAAACATCTACATGTAACAGTTAGTGTAGTAGGGTTTCTCATCACCAAGCAGTATCTACCTCTGGTACCCAACATCTACATGTAACAGTTAGTGTAGTAGGGTTACTCATCACCAAGCAGTATCTACCTCTGGTACCCAACATCTACATGTAACAGTTAGTGTAGTAGGGTTTCTCATCACCAAGCAGTATCTACCTCTGGTACCAAACATCTACATGTAACAGTGTAGTAGGGTTTCTCATCACCAAGCAGTATCTACCTCTGGTACCAAACATCTACATGTAACAGTTAGTGTAGTAGGGTTTCTCATCACCAAGCAGTATCTACCTCTGGTACCAAACATCTCCATGTAACAGTTAGTGTAGTAGGGTTTCTCATCACCAAGCAGTATCTACCTCTGGTACCAAACATCTACATGTAACAGTTAGTGTAGTAGGGTTTCTCATCACCAAGCAGTATCTACCTCTGGTACCAAACATCTCCATGTAACAGTTAGTGTAGTAGGGTTTCTCATCACCAAGCAGTATCTACCTCTGGTACCAAACATCTACATGTAACAGTGTAGTAGGGTTTCTCATCACCAAGCAGTATCTACCTCTGGTACCAAACATCTACATGTAACAGTGTAGTAGGGTTACTCATCACCAAGCAGTATCTACCTCTGGTACCAAACATCTACATGTAACAGTTAGTGTAGTAGGGTTACTCATCACCAAGCAGTATCTACCTCTGGTACCAAACATCTACATGTAACAGTGTAGTAGGGTTTCTCATCACCAAGCAGTATCTACCTCTGGTACCATACATCTACATGTAACAGTTAGTGTAGTAGGGTTTCTCATCACCAAGCAGTATCTACCTCTGGTACCAAACATCTACATGTAACAGTTAGTGTAGTAGGGTTACTCATCACCAAGCAGTATCTACCTCTGGTACCAAACATCTACATGTAACAGTGTAGTAGGGTTACTCATCACCAAGCAGTATCTACCTCTGGTACCTAACATCTACATGTAACAGTGTAGTAGGGTTACTCATCACCAAGCAGTATCTACCTCTGGTACCACACATCTACATGTAACAGTGTAGTAGGGTTTCTCATCACCAAGCAGTATCTACCTCTGGTACCAAACATCTACATGTAACAGTTAGTGTAGTAGGGTTACTCATCACCAAGCAGTATCTACCTCTGGTACCCAACATCTACATGTAACAGTTAGTGTAGTAGGGTTACTCATCACCAAGCAGTATCTACCTCTGGTACCAAACATCTACATGTAACAGTTAGTGTAGTAGGGTTTCTCATCACCAAGCAGTACCTACCTCTGGTACCAAACATCTACATGTAACAGTTAGTGTAGTAGGGTTTCTCATCACCAAGCAGTATCTACCTCTGGTACCAAACATCTACATGTAACAGTTAGTGTAGTAGGGTTTCTCATCACCAAGCAGTATCTACCTCTGGTACCAACCATCTACATGTAACAGTTAGTGTAGTAGGGTTACTCATCACCAAGCAGTATCTACCTCTGGTACCAAACATCTACATGTAACAGTTAGTGTAGTAGGGTTACTCATCACCAAGCAGTATCTACCTCTGCTACCCAACATCTACATGTAACAGTTAGTGTAGTAGGGTTTCTCATCACCAAGCAGTATCTACCTCTGGTACCAAACATCTACATGTAACAGTTAGTGTAGTAGGGTTACTCATCACCAAGCAGTATCTACCTCTGGTACCCAACATCTACATGTAACAGTGTAGTAGGGTTACTCATCACCAAGCAGTATCTACCTCTGGTACCCAACATCTACATGTAACAGTTAGTGTAGTAGGGTTTCTCATCACCAAGCAGTATCTACCTCTGGTACCAAACATCTACATGTAACAGTTAGTGTAGTAGGGTTTCTCATCACCAAGCAGTATCTACCTCTGGTACCAAACATCTACATGTAACAGTTAGTGTAGTAGGGTTACTCATCACCAAGCAGTATCTACCTCTGGTACCCAACATCTACATGTAACAGTTAGTGTAGTAGGGTTTCTCATCACCAAGCAGTATCTACCTCTGGTACCAAACATCTACATGTAACAGTAGTGTAGTAGGGTTTCTCATCACCAAGCAGTATCTACCTCTGGTACCAAACATCTACATGTAACAGTTAGTGTAGTAGGGTTACTCATCACCAAGCAGTATCTACCTCTGGTACCAAACATCTACATGTAACAGTTAGTGTAGTAGGGTTTCTCATCACCAAGCAGTATCTACCTCTGGTACCCAACATCTACATGTAACAGTTAGTGTAGTAGGGTTTCTCATCACCAAGCAGTATCTACCTCTGGTACCAAACATCTACATGTAACAGTTAGTGTAGTAGGGTTTCTCATCACCAAGCAGTATTCTACCTCTGGTAACAAACATCTACATGTAACAGTTAGTGTAGTAGGGTTCCTCATCCCCAAGCAGTATCGACCTCTGGTACCAAACATCTACATGTAACAGTTTAGGTAGTAGGGTTACTCATCACCAAGCAGTATCTACCTCTGGTACCAAACATCTTACATGTAACAGTTAGTAGTAGGGTTACTCATCACAAGCAGTATCTACTCTGGTACCAAACATCTACATGTAACAGTAGTGTAGTAGGGTTACTCATCACCAAGCAGTATCTACTCTCTGGTACCAAACATCTACATGTAACTAGTTGTAGTAGGGTTACTCATCACCAAGCAGTATCTACCTCTGGTACCAAACATCTACATGTAACGTTAGTGTAGTAGGGTTTCTCATCACCAAGCAGTATCTACCTCTGGTTACCAACATCTACATGTAACAGTTAGTGTAGTAGGGTACTCATCACCAAGCAGTATCTACCTCTGGTACCAAACATCTACATGTAACAGTTAGGTAGTAGGGTTACTCATCACCAAGCAGTATCTACCTCTGTACCCAAACATCTACATGTAACAGTAGTGTAGTAGGGTTATCATCACCAAGC
>NW_024059836.1:0-20000 GCF_016432855.1 Salvelinus namaycush | reverse complement strand
GAACAGCGTTTAAAAGTCTGACACGTTTCGGCATAGCCTTCGTCAGGGAGTGATGTTGTTAGTTTGTGTCTGTGCCCTATTGGCCCCACAGGAAAACCACAGAACCAAGAGCTGCTTTCACCGTTTCCACTCTGAAGCGCCTCAGACATGTGACAGGAAGCAGTTGTCTGTCCGTTTATATCCCACCGTAAACAGTTACCACTTGAAACACAACCAACATGACTCTGACACGTTGAAGGCAATGGAGTGTTGGAATACTCAGTTCTTTCATATTATGTATTTTGGATGTGATTATGTACACCATATATACAAAAGTATGTGGACAACCCTTAAAATTAGTGGATTTGGCTATTTCAGCCACACCCATTGCTGACAGTTGTTTAAAATGTTGTACACACCATGCAATCTCCATAGACAAACCTTTTCAGTAGAATGGCCTTACTGAAGTGCTCAGTGACTTTCAATGTGGCACCGTCATAGGATGCCACCTTTCCAACAAGTGAGTTTGTCAAATGTCTGCCCTGCTAGAGATGCCCCAGTTTGGTGGATGCCAGGAGAACGCTACAAGCCCAAATGCATAGTGCCAACTGTAAAGTTTGGTGGAGGAGGAATAATGGTCTGTGGCTGTTTTTCGTGGTTCGAGCTAGGCCCCTTAGTTCCAGTGAAGGGAAATCTTAACACTACAACATACAATGACATTCTAGATGATTCTGTGCTTCCAACTTTGTGGCAACAGTTTGGGGAAGGCCCTTTCCTGTTTCAGCATGACAATGCCCCCGTGCACAAAGCGAGGTCTATACAGAAATGGTTTGTCGAGATCAGTGTGGAAGAACTTGACTGGCCTGCACAGAGACCTGACCTCAACCCCATTGAACACCTTTGGGATGAATTGGAACGCCGACTGCGAGCCAGGCCTAATCGCTCCAATATAAGTGACCGACCTCACTAATGCTCTTGTGGCTGAATGCAAGTAAATCCATGCAGCAATATTTCAACATCTAGTGGAAAGACTTCCCAGAAGAGTGGAGGCTGTTATAGCAGCAAAATGAGGACCAACTCTATGTTAATGCCCATGATTTTGGAATGAGCAAGTGTCCACATACTTTTGGTCATGTGATGTAGCTGGTAAGGGAGAACAATAAAGTTGTATTATGTGTGTTTGGGATTATTATTATTTAAACATGAGGTAATTGATTGTTGTAATTATATGGAAGTTTACATTTTGAGCAGATTAATAGCTACAGTACTTTTTTTTCATTTCTAATCATCAATGTCAAATGAAATGACAGTCCGTTGGGCTAATATTTTTTTCATTTCTAATCATCAATGTCAAATGAAATGACGCTGAGTCCATTGGGCTAATAATAGTTCTCAATTATGTCCCTGGTTATGTCTGTCACGTTCCTGACCTGGTTTCTCTTGTTTTGTATTTATTTAGTATGGTCAGGGCGTGAGTTGGGTGGTCTATGTGTTGTTTTCTATGTTGGGGTTTTGTGCGTTCGGCCTGGTATGATTCTCAATCAGAGGCAGCTGTCAATCGTTGTCACTGATTGAGAATCATACTTAGGCAGCCGGGGGGTTCACGTGTGTGTTTGTGGGTGTTTGTATTTCGTGTCAGTGTTCGTGCCACACGGGACTGTTTTTCGGTTGGATTCTCTTTGTTATTTTGTTTTCTTGTAGTGTTCAGTTTATTGTTAATAAAACATGGACACTTTCCACTCTGCGTTTTGGTCCGATCCCTACACCTCTTCAGACGAAGAGGAGGAAATCAGCCTTAACAATGTCCTAGAAATTATAACCCATAAGAGAATGCAGCCGTTGTGGTGTTGGCCAATTAGCACTCCTCGTATATTTGTATTGGTGTGTTTCACTGTATTTGGTGTTAAAATAATTGTTTATCGGAAGGAAAGGATTCACTCAGGTAAATTTATTAAATGCAATATAATTTACCAGATCTTGAAGTCTTTATAGCATGAATAATTTACAATGATGTACAGTTCTAACAGCTCAATAAAACACATGAACAGCATATCTGAAAAGGATACTTTTATAGATTATAGAGCCAAAAGCTGTATGATGATGTTCCTAGTTGAGGAGGTCGACTGTAACATAACATTATGAAGTCTCATCTACGACGGGTCAAAAAAACGGAAGAAAAATTCAACAAAAAAAACTAATCAGAAGTGCTCACAAACTAAAATTCTGGTTTATTGTCTTACAACAAATTCACACGTACATTGAACAGGCCACAACAGACAGCAATTTAAACGACATAAAAGAAAAGAAACCTCTTTTCTTTGGCCTTGCCATCTCATACAAACCAACTACGTATGGTACAACTAAAGTACAAATACAAAGTTACTGGAATGCTTTAAATTTAATTGTTTTCTGAAATTTGTACAAGTTTGTGTTGAGATAACATGACATGGTCAAACCACAAGTAAAGTCTATTTCATAGAGAAGCATCAACTCCAAAGCACCGTTTGGTAACCAGAGATCACTGTCGAAAAAATGGCTGACCTCCTAACAATATGTACAAAAATATAAAATGTAAATAAAAATACAAACAAATTCTCCTTTTAAAGTACTGTATCTTGTTAAGAAGGTAGAACTTTGAAGTCTTGGGTATTCTAAAAAATTTGCAGTTGGGTGTGTGTGTACACGGACGTTGGGTGTGTGTACACGGACGTTGGACTCTACTTGATGATGACCACAGTTTCCCTCCAAAACGCTCGGTGGTCTAGGAGAGAGGTTACAGGGGCTTCCAGCGGGTTGAAACACAACTCTTAATCATCATCGGTTTTCTGCTTCTTCGTTCCAACATCCTCCTGTAAAGATAAAGCCAAGATAAGATTAGTTATTTCCATTTAAAACAACATTGTAGAAATATTTTTTGTTTGATTTGAAAATTAAATACAAAACACATACAATGAGTGTAAATTCAAGTCATGGATTGAAGTTGTTATATTACCTCATCATCATCATCATCGTCATCATCATCTTCCGCCGCCCTCTTGCCTGCGCGACCCTCGACCTCATCGTCATCTTCATCATCTTCGTCGCCTACAGAGACAGAGATAGAGAGGGAGACGGGTTTAGATTATTGTAGTTATGGCGTCTAACAGATAGAGGGCGCTCCAAGAAAACAATTCCCCAGGCGATCTGCCTCAGTACTTTAGCCGCAAATAGACAGCACTGCCACTAGGTGCATATGTCAACATGAAATGGATACTCTATCATCATACATAATGTTGTTGAGAGACCGGACCACTTACCCTCAACATCCTCTTCCTCATCCTCCTCCTCTCCCACCTCCTCCTCCTCGTCTACATCCTCTACATCTCCATTCTCCTCAGCCTCCTTCTGGAAAACAACACAATGCATCAAATACATAGAATCTGTTTGTCTCCAGGGGGAAAATCCATGTTGAATGACAGACTGTATTTATTTAGGAGTGAGGGTAATAACCAGGTAATATCTCATTTGTAATAAAAATGAAAAAAAACATGACTTGTCCTCGTGGATGTATTTCTACAAATACTTTTTCATAAGGACAATGAAGAAGACAGGTGAGGACAGGTAGAGAGTAACTGATTGCCATATGAGCCCATCTTTAAGGTAAAGTGGTGAAATGGGTCAATTAAAGGTAAAGTGTTAAAGGTGAAGTCTTACAGCTTTTTTCCCATTGGCTGGGGCATCTTTTCCATTTTCTGCCTCCTCAACAAGCTTCTTCTCTTTCAGGTCCTGGGGGAAAGTGAAAATGAGAGAATATGTTTGACTTATATGCTTTGTGGCACATGGTGGTTCAAATATATATCACAGGCCCATCCAATCAAGATTTTATGGCTTAAGATTTATTTATAGAGTTGGTTGTCGTTTTAGAGACTTCTAAACGAGCGGGAACAAAAATGTTTTCACACCCCCGCCCACCTACCCCCTTCCCTCCCTCCACCCTCGCCTAAACTTGTAAAGCATGCTTTCGTTTTTCCTTTGAAAGGTGACACTTTGATCCTAACCTTCTATTGGTTGCTTTTCTTCTCTACACCCCGCCTACTTTTGGAGCTCTAATAGAAGTGTTGCAACCTGACACCAGTATGGAGTTGCGAACAAAGAGCATTGTAGTTCAGTCAAGGACTCATATAATGGGGCTCTATGAAGACACGCCCGGAAAAAGACTACAATTCCCATTGCACCCTAGTAGGTTATTCAGCCAATAAGAGCCTCTAAACGAACGCTACCAGAAGGAGGCTGACTAAATTAACTCCAGGGAAAGGAGACAATAAGACAATAGCGCCTAGAAGGGATATGCGATTCATCGACTTTCCATTCTGTAAATGAAGACAATAAGGTTCCTAATCAATCAAAACCATTCTGATTGGGTGTTGGTGTTGTATCAAGGGTCTTTATGATAAGATCAGGCTATGTTCAGGCCTATTCACTTGAAGGACAAAGGCACTTTTTTTCTCCAATGGCCTTTTTTAGTGCCCAAGAAATAAAATATAGATGTTCTAAATCTCGTTCGTTTTAACCTATTCATTTGAGGAAATCTCTATTGATGAATTAGTTTGAGTAATGCTGAGCCTATAAGCCGGTTAGAAGCTACATCTCCCCTGTACCCGCCTCCTTTCAACATCACCTTTACGTGCCAATATTCTATTCTATAGCTATAGGCAACAACGCACAGCGATGGAAAATAAGTATCATTTTTAACCTGTAGGCTAACAGGCAGACATCAACATACTCGATTTTTTTTATTACCTGGGGTTCGTTTGAACAGCGTATGGTGAGCTTATGGCAAGGGATAAAAGATAAGTAACCGCAAAAACGCAATTCAACGCGCAATTGGTTCAGCAGGTCGAGGCTCTGAGCAGCGCTTTGCAATGTTTAATGAAAAACGATGCCTTCAAGATGCAATGCTAGTTTATCGTGAACGCTCACCCCACGACCCCCCCCCCCCCCCCATCTCTCGCTTTCTCTCTCTGAATAGGGTTACGCCGTGAAGGAACCAAAGAGAGAGAGGGAGAGAATGAACACTTTCACAGTTCAACTTTTCGCTCACACACGTCCTACACTGGGTGTTCATATCGGCATTACGCGCCGCCAAAGCCCGCATATATACTCACCTAGTTCCATTTATCACAAGCTACCGCTGGAAGCAAGTCAACATTTATTTTCTCTCTAAAGACAAGCAAAGGAAATACTGTCTGTCCGCGCTTTTTTTCATAGAAAGAATGTCTAAATCTAAGATAATATCCAAACAAATAACCCAAGAACAGAAGCTGTTCCAAATCACACACAGACACATCATTTGGTTTACAAGCCAACTGATGCTGTTAAACGGGAGACTCCGGAGCTCGCGGTGAGGCTCCGTCACATTGCGCACAGACAGACAGAAGCCTGGTGGAACGAAGTGAACACACCGCCGGATTTATCCATGTCAATACAGCCGTGAATCACTGATCATAAACACACAGTTAGAAGACGGGAATCGCTATCCCCACTCCATTTACAGTTATGCAAAATAATTACTCCCGTAGTTTACTCATCTCGTACTCAGGTCGGGTATAATTTTCATGTTGGTTCCGTTATTAATCCTTTACGCGCAATTTAAATCGATTTCACCACATTCTGAATTCTAAAAGGCGCGAGGCTTTTATGTCCGAATCATTCCCCATAAACTTCCACATCAATATCATATACTCAGTGAAAACAGCCTCCAAAAACAATGGGATCTATTCAAGTAGCAAGTTATGACAGACCCGGTGCGCGGTACGAATTTGACGAATGGATCAATCAATTGCAGACTCGACCAGCAAATACAATGAAGCCTATAAAATGAGAAGTATACAAAGCGAATTCATCAACACGATAAAGCAGAAGTGTGTGTGTGTGAATGAGTTCTTCAAACGAGCTTCAAATCCGTGCTCAACTGAACAGACACGGTAGTATAAACAAAGAAACGCGCGCAGACTTGTACTCTGGGCAATAAAAGCATCGCTGCTTGCTGTTAATGTTTCAGTAGACCAGTGAGCGCAACTTCGGCGTACTCATTGTTAGGCTACATTTTATCTAATATCATAGGTCTCCAAAAAAAGTGATTTCATTCCTACATCCGCAACAGAAGCCTTATCCAAAACCAGTTAGATTTGATGAAGCTCGGATAAACACTTGTTCCAGTTTCCTATAGTTGTTCTCCATTCAAAATATTCCGTCCGGAATAGATTTGAATGAAAGAAAGTGTAGAAATTGTAATTTATCCATCACTCAGGTCACAAATTGCCCTCCACTTACCTTGGCAGAGATCTCCTTCTTGTCGACTTTTGTGTCAGCCATGTTTCTGTTTTAGCCTAATGTAACAAATGTTATAGGGGATCAGAAAAAATAATGATACGATCCACTCAGTCCCACCACTGTAAAAGAAAAAAAAGACTTATAGTGCCAGTGGCAACCTGGCCCGACCGGGGAGCCTTTAATATAGAGTTGTGGGCGGAGTCGAGGCACGGCCAGTGCGTTATGATTGGTCCATAATTTGGACAATGTCTAGCACTGATTGGTCCGAGGGGAACAATGGACAGTATTTTCAGAGAGGCGCGCACGCCCCCTAATCAGCCTCTCCGAATCATTGCAGTGACGAGTGGCTGGCCGTCCCCGCGCGGGGATTGATGCCCCGCATAGCATACTTTCTGTCAACACAACACAAGATTAAACTTGTCAAAGTGGACAATTCTCGCGTCAGGACGTAATTCAAGCCGAATTTCAATTACAAACCCCACATAAATCCAAATGTGGACAGACTATTGCATTTGGCAACATGTAACACACACACATCCGTAGTTGTTACATGTAACCGTATCACTTGTAGTCTATCCTCATCAATCACCATGTTGTTCAAGGTTTATTACATTAGGTGCTGCTTGACCTTGCATGCACTTTCATTTAACTGCTAGTCTAGTTGGCTAAAATACAAATATTTAAATTCTGTATAATGAACTAATGTAAGGAAGAAATGTAACAACTTCAAATGGATAAACTGGATGCAATGATTTAAAAGATCTTCAATGGCTTATTGCGGCATTTAGAGAACGAAGCCTAGGCTATCTCTAGTTTACACACGACAGACTGACAGATAGCTCCCCTCTCCTCCTCCCCCTTTAGAGCAGCCCCTCCCCCCCCCTCTCTGCACCCCCCTTTTCCATCGGCCCCCCTCCCCCTCTTTTAGCTCTCTCTCGCTCGCGCTCTCTCTGGGAGCCGTAATGCGCTTGCGCCATGTGCGGCGGGTAGAAGCGTCCATTTTCCGGCTCAGCCACCATTGTGTGTATGAGTGAAGGTCGACGCCACAGAGAAACAATTTACGAGATGTGTAGAGCATTTCTGAAAGATGTGTAGAGCGTTTCTGTTGGAGGATGAATTGTTTAGAAATAGCATCTCAATCGTAAAATATAATACTTGGCTACTTTACGCACATATTTTATGGACACTGCGCAGAAATTAGCCATAACAAAAGGACTCAAAAAAAGAAATAAAATAAGACAGAAGCTTCCACATTGTCAGAAAATAAGTGCAATAGTGTTGCCTAGTGATTCAATTTACGCATGAGTGCACCATTGAAGTAGAAGGAGAGACTTACCTCACCAAAATGGCTTTTTCCAAGAGCCATATGTCGTCGTGATTGTGAAAGAACTAACCTCATTGGTAGATGAACTGGAGCAAACATAAACCTGACGCTTTGCGCCCATGGATTGGATAATCTGACTGTCAATCAAACGTAGTACTCCACTAGAGTTGTTTTCAAAACCTGGAGAGTGGATTTCAAACAAATAAAAACAACTCAGTACTGAAGAGCAGAAAGTCACTAGATGATATGTTCTTAATGAATTATTTTGAATAAAGAATGTCTTTTAACATGGCCTACATAGACACGCTGTTAATGAAGGATTTTGATTACATTTAAAACATTTTAAAAAATAGCCTATTTAGACAGTTGGGCTACGCACAACGTTGTATGATCCCACGAACACATGGCACTGATGTCAGTAGAGTTATCAGCTCTACATTTGTACTTTGGCCAGATGTATTAGACATTTACCCAAAACATTTTACACTTGTTATTTTCAGATGGGAATAAAAAAATATTAAAAAAAACATGATGGAAAAAAGTTACATGTTTTGTGTGTGTTGATAACAAAAAATATTCAACATTTGCCAAAAGTTTGACTGGTTGTTTGCAATATTGTTGTGTAGACTAATGTGTATGTGTTCACTAATCAAAACAAGAATGTGTTAACTTTGTAATGAGCTGTAGGGTAGCTGTGGCTGTCTAAGGCTGCAATGTGTTACAGTGTGTTGTAGCAGTGAAAACCTCTATTCCTCACGAGGCCCCAATGGACTCTACATGCTGTGACCTGCAGAGGAGGTCCAGACCTGGATGCTAACCTGTGTGTTGTCCTGTTATAGAGATTGTATCTTATCTCACACAGGCACATACACTACATGACCAAAATTAAGTGGACACCTGCTCGTCAAACATCTCATTCCAAAATTGTGGGCATTAATATGGAGTTGCCCCCCCCCCCCCCCCCCCCCCTTGCTGCCATAACAGCCTCCACTCTTCTGGGAAGGCAGTCCACTAGATGTTGGAACATTGCTGTTGGGATTTATTTCCATTCAGCCACAAGAGCATTAGTGATGTCGAGCACTGATGTTGGGCGATTAGGCCTGGCTCGCAGTTGGTGTTCCAATTCATCCCAAAGGTGTTCGATGGGGTTGAGGTCAGGGCTCTGTGCAGACAAGTTCTTCCACCCCAATCTCGACAAACAATTTCTGTATGGACCTCGATTTGTGCACGGGGGCATTGTCATGCTGAAACAGGAAATGGCCTTCCCCAAACTGTTGCCACAAAGTTGGAAGCACAGAATGTCATTGTATGTTGTAGCAATACGTTTTCCCTTCACTGTAACTAAGGGGCCCAAACCATGAAAAACAGCCCCAGACCATTATTCCTCTTCCACCAAACTTTACAGTTGGCACTATGCACTATGCACTATTACAGTTCTCCTGGCATCCGCCAAACCCAGATTCACCTGTCGGACTGCCAGATGGTGAAGCGTGATTCATCACTCCAGATAACGTGTTTCCACTGCTCCAGAGTCCGATGGCGGCGAGTTTTACACCACCCCAGCCGACGCTGCCCTCCTCTCTTCTCCTCTCCGCTCTTCTATCCTCTCTTCTCCTCTCCCCTCCTCTCTCCTCTCTTCGCCTCTCCGCTCTTCTATCCTCTCTTCTCCTCTCCCCCCCTCTCTCCTCTCTTCACCTCTCCGCTCTTCTATCCTCTCTTCTTCTCTCCCCTCCTCTCTCCTCTCTTCGCCTCTCCGCTCTTCTATCCTCTCTTCTCCTCTCCCCTCCTCTCTCCTCTCTTCTCCTCTCCGCTCTTCTATCCTCTCTTCTTCTCTCCCCTCCTCTCTCCTCTCTTCTCCCTCTAGTGGAGCACTCAAGACATTGGAGGAGGTCCTCAAACAGATGGGAGAATAAATGGGAGGTCCAACTTTTCGAGATTGACCCGAAAAATGTGAGTTCTTACTTTGCTATCATATCGTTTTATTTAGGTATTTACAAAGCATGTTAAAATACTATTTTGGGCAAGCAGAATCTGCAAAGGTATTCTCACCTATACAGCATTGCTCAACATAATTGTATCTGTTTGTGTTCTGAAGCAGTATTGGGTTTGATATGTTCAATCATTTCTGGGGACTCTTGAAATTGTACTGTTGGAAATTATGGCCAGATGTATTACAATATAATAACATCCTGCTGAAAAGGAGAAAAACTTTTTTTTTTTTTTGTCTCCAAGCGGTAATTGTTGCTGAGTGTGACTATGCAGACAACAACAACAACAAAAAAGCCATCAACAACAGATGACATAATGAATACTCCACACAGCCTAAATCATATAGATTAACAGCACGTATACAACACACAAACAACTGATTAGGAAGTGCTGACATTGTTCTCTGTCTACATGTGTAACAGCAGCTGTACAGGCAGCCTTGATCAGAATAGTCTTCTGAAGAAACGTGACTGTGGAAACACCTACAACAACAAAATGCCTATTGTTTATGTGATCATTAATAATATATCAGAATAGTTCTATGTAGTTCTGGCTAGTTAGTGGACATTGTCCATTATTACTCTTTATGTGTTCTGTTAATGAGATGGATGAGAATCAATTGGACTGCAGTTCAACACACACCCAGCACACACCCTGCACACACACTCCCCCACTTCCATTCAGCAATAGTTAGTGCAGCCATTTAGCATCTAGCTTTTCGTAATTAATTATTGTTCCAGGTTGTCAATTCATTGCTCGGTAGCTCACGCAGCAACACTGCTCTCTTTGTTTAAGAGTAATGTGAAATCATGGAATTACTTTGTTATTGAGTCATGTGAAATTATGGAATTACTGCCTTCTCTATCCCTAACTAACTAACTAACTATTTATCTCACTCTCTCTCTCGCTCTCTCTCCTCTCTCTCTCCTCTCTCTCTCTCTCTCTCTCTCTCCTGTCTTTACTCTCTCTCCTCTCTCTCCTCTCTCCTCTCTCTCCTCTCTCTACTCTCTCTCTCTCCTCTCTCTCCTCTCTCCTCTCTCTCTCCTGTCTTTACTCTCTCTCTCTCTCTCTCTCTCCTCTCTCTCTCTCCTCTCTCTACCCTCTCTCTCTCCTCTCTCTCTCTCCTCTCTCCTATTCATGCACAGGGACGTAGATGTAGTTGCAGGGTACAGTGAAATTCTTAACTTCTACTTCATCACAATCCCGGATCCGGGAGCACCCCCATCAGTAAAAAAGCTGACTAGCATAGCCTAGCATAGCGTCACAAGTAAATACTAGCATCTAAATATCATTAAATCACAAGTCCAAGACACCAGATGAAAGATACACATCTTGTGAATCCAGACATAATTTCTGTGAAATCTTGTGAATCCAGACACAATATGTATTTCTATTAGCTAACCACGATAGCAAAAGACACAACTTTTTTTTCCCACCATTTTTTTCCTGCATAGGTAGCTATCACAATTTCGACCAAATAAAGATATAAATAGTCACTAACCAAGAAACAACTTCATCAGATGACAGTCTGATAACATATTTATTGTATAGCATATGTTTTGTTAGAAAAATGTGCATATTTCAGGTATAAATCATAGTTTTACATTGCAGCCACCATCACAACTCTCACCAAAGCAACTAGAATAACTACAGAGACCAACGTGAATTACCTAAATACTCATCATAAAACATTTATGAAAAATACACAGCGTACAGCAAATGAAAGACAAAGATCTTGTGAATCCAGCCAATATTTCTGATTTTTTAAGTGTTTTACAGCGAAAACACAATATAGCACTATATTAGCTTACTACAATAGCCAACCACACAACAGCATTGATTCAAGCCAACAATAGCGATAACGAATAAACCAGCAAAAGATATTAATTTTTTCACTAACCTTCTCAAACTTCTTCAGATGACAGTCCTATAACATCATATTACACAATACATATAGAGTTTGTTCGAAAAAGTGCATATTTAGCGGCACAAATCGTGGTTATACAATAAGAATAGTAGCCAAGCTGCCAACAAAATGTCGGGAGAAATCTTGGGAGAGGCACCTAATCTAATCATTAACTAATCATAAACTTGACTAAAAAATACAGGTTGGACAGCAAATGAAAGATACATTAGAACCTCTTGAGCCTATGGGGGCGCCATTTCGACTTTGTAAAAATGAGTTCCCAAATTAAACTGCCTCGTACTCAATTCTTGCTCGTACAATATGCATATTATTATTACTATTGGATAGAAAACACTCTCTAGTTTCTAAAACCGTTTGAATTATTTCTCTGAGTGAAACAGAACTCATTCTGCAGCACATTTCCTGTCAGGGAGTGAGATTTCAGAAATCGAGGTCCCTGTTCTGAGGTCAGTTTATAAGTCCCCATGTAAGCCATCGGGCTACATGCACTGCATACGTCTTCCTCTAGATGTCAGTAAGCGGGGAGAATTTGAATGGAGTGGATTGCGCAATCTGAGACCCTATATAAGACCGTGGAACGGAAGTTCCGTCCTTTTCAACGGTGCGCCTGGCGCAAGAAGACATCACAATGGCGTCCTGCAAACGCTTTCGTTTTAGTAGTTCTATATCTCCGGTCATGTTTTTATTCGTTATAGGTGTTAAAGACATCATAAGGTAGTTAATTTAAACCGACTTATAGCAGTTTATAGCAGTTTATTGCAATTTTCTGGGATTTCTTTGTCATGCGCTTTCACGAGTTGGACACCTCTCCAGTGGGTGGCTATCGTTAGCTGCTATTTCGACAGGAGAAGAGGACATCTTTCAACCCAAAGACGATTGTTCTGGAGAAAGGACACCTTGCCCAAGATTCTGATGGAAGCTCAGCTAATAGTAAGCAGTCTTTATGCTGTTAATTCGTACTTATGTTGACAAATGTCAAATAATAATTCCGCCATGAATTTCGGTGCGTCTCGCTTTAGCGCACGCTGTATGCTTGAAGTAACGTTAATTTTAAAAATGTAACCCAGCGATTGCATTAAGAACTAATTTGTCTTTCAATTGCTGTCCAACCTGTATTTTTTTAGTCAAGTTTATGAATAGTTTTCGATTAGAATAGGTGCCTCTCCAAGATGGCGCCGGACAGATTGCTTGACGTTTTGGCCACTAATCACATTGTATAACCACGATTTGTGCGCTAAATATGCACATTTTCGAACAAACTCTATATGCATTGTGTAATATGATGTTATAGGACTGTCATCTGAAGAATTCTGAGAAGGTTAGTGAAAAAATGTATATCTTTTGGTGGTTTATACGTTATCGCTATGTTTGGCTTCAATCAATGCTGTTGTGATGTTTGCTATTGTGGTAAGCTAATATAACGCTATATTGTGTTTTCGCTGTAAAACACTTAGAAAATCTGAAATATTGTCTGGATTCACAAGATCTGTGTCTTTCAATTGCTGTACGCTGTGTATTTTTAAGAAATGTTTTATGATGAGTAATTAGGTAATACACGTTGCTCTCTGTAGTTATTCTAGTCGCTTTGGTGAGAGTTGTGATGGTGGCTGCAATGGTAAACTATGATTTATACCTGAAATATGCACATTTTTCTAACAAAACATATGCTATACAATAAATATGTTATCAGACTGTCATCTGATGAAGTTGTTTCTTGGTTAGTGGCTATTTATATCTTTATTTGGTCGAATTTGTGATAGCTACTGATGGAGTAAAAAACTGGTGGAGTAAAAAAAGTGGTGTCTTTTGCTAACGTGGTTAGCTAATAGATTTACATATTGTGTCTTCCCTGTAAAACATTTTAAAAATCAGAAATGATGGCTGGATTCACAAGATGTGTATCTTTCATCTGGTGTCTTGGACTTGTGATTTAATGATATTTAGATGCTAGTATTTACCTGTGACGCTATGCTAGGCTATGCTAGTCAGCTTTTTTACTGATGGGGGTGCTCCCGGATCCGGGTTTGGGAGGAATTAGAGGTTAATGCAACCGCTGTGTTAGATTTTTAAAATTAACGTTACTACGACATACAGCGTGCGTTAAAGCGAGACCGCACCGAAATGAATGGCGGAATAGGAGTTTTACATTTTTCAACAGAACAACGAATTAACATCATAAATAGTTCTTACTTTTTGATGAGCTTTCATCAGAATCTTGGGCAAGTTGTCCTTTGTCCAAAAGAATCGTTGCTCGGTTGTAGATTGTCGCCTTCAACTTTGGAATTAGCAGTAAACATTAGCCATGTGGCCCAGACGTGCCCAACTCACTATAACGCAGCACAAAGAAATATCCGAAAATCGCAATATACTGATATAAACTGATATAACTCGGTTTAAAATAACAACATTATGATGTCTTTAACACCTATATCGAATAAAATCAGAGCCGGATATATGTAAGGCCTATAACGGGAGCTTTCCAGAACGCCATCCTGAGGTCTGTCTTGCGTCATGGCGAATGTTGAAAAGAGTGCACCCCACGTTCCAAGCCCATTTATATGGCCTCAGATCTGCCTAGCAACTCCATTCCAATTCTCACTATTTGCTGACATCTAGGGGAAGGCGTATGCAGTGCATCTCGACCAATAGAAGACATGCAAATTAATAAACTGACCCCAGAACAGCCTGCCTGATTTCAGATTTCTCACTTCCTCACAGGAAGTTTGCTCCAACTTGAGTTCTATTTTACTCACAGATATAATTCAAACGGTTTAAGAAACTAGAGAGTGTTTTCTATCCAATAGTAATAATAATATGCATATTGTACGAGCAAGAATTGAGTACGAGGCAGTTTAATTTGGGAACGAAATTTTTACAAAGTGAAAACAGCACCCCCTATTGAGAAAAGGTTTTAAGCTCTGACGTCCAACAGTGCAGGTGTGAAATAAACAATAAAAAATAATATATACATGTTGACTGTGATAATGATAAATATAAATGTCCAATGGGTAGTGGGCAGGTTAATTGTCCGTTGGGGGGGTGAGAAAAATGAAATGTCCATAAGGGGAGTAGTGGTGGCTATTCAGCATGATAAATACCCATTAGTGTGGGGGCAGGGTAAATGTCTGTTGGGGGGGGGGGGGGGGGGGGGGGAGTCTGGAGGGTCAGGGGGGGAGCAGGTAGCTGACTAGTGGTGGCTGTTCATCAGCCTGATGGTCTGGGGGGTAGAAGCTATTGGCAGCCCGACAGTATGCTCTCAATGGTGTTCCTGTAGAACATTGTGAGAGCCCTCGTGGACGGGCCACATTTCTTCAGCCTCCTGAGGTAGAAGAGTCGCTGTCATGCCTTCTTTACCACGGTGTCTGTGTGTTGAGGTAATGTTGCCTACCTTCACCACCTGGGGGAGGCCTGTCAGGAAGTCCAGGACCCAGTTGCATAGGGAGGAGCTCAGTCCCAGGGCTGTGAGCTTTGTGGTGAGCTTAGAGGACACTATGATATTGACGACTCAAATAGCCGACCAATCATCCTGTTATCAACCCTTAGTAAACTTTTGGAAAAAATTGTGTTTGACCAGACATAATGCTATTTTTACAGTAAACAAATTGACAACAAACTTTCATCATGCTTATAGAGAAGGACATTCAACACACAAATGACTGATGATTGGCTGAGAGAAATTGATGATATAAAGATTGTGGGGACTGTTTTGTTAGACTTTAGGGCAGCTTTTGACATTATTGATCATAATCTGCTGCTGGCAAAACGAATGTGTTATGGCTTTACACCTCCTGCTATATTGTGGATAAAGAGTTACTTGTCTAACAGAACACAGAGGGTGTTCTTTAATGGAAGCCATTCCAACATAATCCAGGTAGAATCAGGAATTCCACAAGGCAGCTGTCTAGGCCCATTACTTTTTTCAATCTTTACTAATGATTGCCACTGACTTTGAGGAAAGCCAGAGTGTCTATGTATGCGGATGACTCAACACTATACATGTCAGCTACTACAGCGACTGAAATGACTACAACACTTAACAAAGAGTTGCAGTTAGTTTCAGAGTGGGTGGCAAGGAATAAGTTATTGTCACGCCCTGACCGTAGATTGCTTTGTATGTTTCTATTTTTAGTTTGGTCAGGGTGTGATGTGGGTGGGTATTCTATGTCTGGGTATTCTATGTTGTAGGTCTAGGTTTTCTGTTTCTGTGTGTTTGGCCTGGTGTGGTTCCCAATCAGAGGCAGCTGTCTTTTGTTGTCTCTGATTGGGAGCCATATTTAGGTAGCCTGTTTTCCATTGTGTGTTACAGGTGGTTATTTTCCGTTTCAGTGTTTGCACCATACGGGACTGTTTCGGTTGTTTGTTTGTACTTTTGTTATTTTGTTCAGTGTTCTGTGGATTTATTAATTATCTCATTATGGACACTTACCACGCTGCACATTGGTCCGATCCTTGCTACTCCTCCTCAGACGAAGAGGAAATCCGTTACAGTTATTTCTAAATATTTCTAAAACTAAAAGCATTGTATTTAAGACAAATCATTCACTATACCCTAAACCTCAACTAAATCTTATAATAAATAATGTGTCAATTGTAGCAAGTTGAGGTAACTAAACTGCTTGGAGTAACCCTGGATTGTAAACTGTCTTGGTCAAAACATATTGATACAACAATAGCTAGGATGGGGAGAAGTCTGTCTATAATAAAGCGCTGCTCTGCCTTCGAAACAACACTATCAACAAGGCAGGTCCTACAGGCCCTGGTTTTGTGGCACCTGGACTACTGTTCAGTCGTGCGGTCAGGTGCCACAAAAAAAGTACTTCGGAAAATTGCAATTGGTTCAGAACAGGGTTGCACGGCTGGCCCTTGGATGTACACAGAGAGCTAATATTAATAATATGCATGTCAATCTCTCCTGGCTGAAAGTGGAGGAGAGATTGACTTCATCACTACTTGTATTTATGAGAGATATTGACATGTTGAATGCACCGAGCTGTCTGTCTAAACTACTGGCACACAGCTCGGACACGCATGAATACCCCACAAGACATGCCACAAGAGGTCTCTTCACAGTCCCCAAGTCCAGAACAGACTATGGAAGGTGCACAGTACTAAATAGAGCCATGACTACATGGAACTCTACTCCACATCAAGTAAATTATGCAAGCAATAAAATTGGATTAAAAAAAAAAGATTATAAAACACCTTATGGAACAGCGGGGACTGTGAAGCGACACAAACATAGGCGCATAAATACACACACACACACACACACACACACACACACACACACACACACACACACACACACACACACACACACACACACACACACACACACACACACACACACACACACACACACACACACACGATAGCATACGCATTATACACATGGATTTGGATTTTGTACTGTATATATGTGGTAGTGGTGGAGTAGGGGCCTGTGGGCACACAGTCTGAATGTATAGTAATGTTTTTAAAATTGTATAAATTGCCTTAATTTTGCTGGACCTCAGGAAGAGTAGCTGCTGCCTTGGCAGGAACAAATGGGGATCCATAATAAACCCCAGGAAGAGTAGCTGCTGCCTTGGCAGGAACAAATGGGGATCCATAATAAACCCCAGGAAGAGTAGCTGCTGCCTTGGCAGGAACTAATGGGGATCCATAATAAATACAATTACAAATACATGTGCATTCCTCTTGTCCAGGTGGGTGAGGACAGTGTTCAGGGCAATTGCGATTACGTCATCCGTGGATCTGTCGGGGCGGTAGGAGAACTGGAGAAGGTCGAGTGTGTCGAGGACGGAGGAGGTGATAAGGTCTTTGACTAGCCCCTCGAAGCCCTTCATGATGAGGGAAGTGAGTGCTACTGGTCGGTAGTCATTCAGTTCAGTTACTTTCCCTTTCAGGGGCACAGGGATGATAGTGGACATCATGAAGCAGGTGGGGATAACGGCCTGAGCTAGAGAGAGATTGAAAATGTCAGAAAACACAACAGCTAGCTGGTCTGCACATGCTCTGGTGGCGCGGCTAGGGATCACTCTGCCCACAAAGCACATATCTGCTCCTTCCAGGATTATGAGTTACTGTGTGCAGCCTCACTATCACAACCTGCTGCTCTAGAGGAGATGAGCTGTAGCATAGCTAGCTTTGATAAAGAGACAGGACAGTAAACCATCAGGGTGTTGAGCCTGTAGCGTAGCTAGCTTTGATAAAGAGACGGGACAGTAAACCATCAGGGTGTTGAGCCTGTAGCATAGCTAGCTTTGATAAAGAGACAGGACAGTAAACCATCAGGGAGTTGAGCCTGTAGCATAGCTAGCTTTGATAAAGAGACAGGACAGTAAACCATGATTTGGGCTGCCGAGTGGCACAGCGGTCTAAGGCACTGTATCTCAGTGCTAGATGCGTCACTACAGACCCTGGTTTGATTCCAGGCTGTGTCACAACTGGCTGTGATTGGGAGTCCCATAGGGCGGTGCAGAATTGGCCCAGCGTCGTCCGGGGTAGGCTGTCATTGTAAATAAGAATTTGTTCTTTAAAAATATATATTTAGCCTTTATTTAACTAGACAAGTAGGTTAAAAACAAACTCTTCTTTACAACGACGGCCTACCGGGGAACAGTGTAGTGCCTTGTTCAGGAGCAGAACGACAGATTTTTTACTTTGTCAGCTCAGGGATTCGATCCAGCAACCTTTCGGTTACTGGCCCAACGCTCTAACCACCAGGCTACATGCCATCAGTTCTTAAATGACTTGCCTAGTTAAATAAAGGTTAAATTAAATAAATAAAATAAAAACATCAAGAGACAGGACATTACCATGATAAAGAGATAAAACAGTAAACGATGATAAAGTGATAAGACAGTAAACCATGATAAAGAAATAAGACAGTAAACCATGATGAGACAGGACAGTAAACCATGATAAGAGACAGGACAGTAAACCATGATAAAGAGATAAGACAGTAAACCATGATAAGAGACAGGACAGTAAACCATGATAAGAGACAGGACAGTAAACCATGATAAGAGACAGGACAGTAAACCATGATAAGAGATAAGACAGTAAACCATGATGAAGAGATAAGACAGTAAACCATGATGAAGAGATAAGACGGTAAACCATGATAAAGAGATAAGACAGTAAACCATGATAAGATACAGGACAGTAAACCATGATAAGAGACAGAACAGTAAACCATGATAAGAGACAGGACAGTAAACCATGATAAAGAGACAGGACAGTAAACCATGATAAGAGACAGGACAGTAAACCATGATAAAGAGACAGGACAGTAAACCATGATGAAGAGATAAGACAGTAAACCATGATAGAGACAGAACAGTAAACCATGATAAAGAGATAAGATGGTAAACCATGATAAGAGACAGGACAGTAAACCACGATAAGAGACAGGACAGTAAACCATGATAAAGAGATAAGACAGTAAACCATGATGAAGAGATAGGAGAGTAAACCATGATAAAGAGATAAGACATTAAACCGTGATGAAGAGATAGGACAGTAAACCATGATAAAGAGATAAGACAGTAAACCATGATCAAGAGACAGGATAGTAAACCATGATAAAGAGATAAGACAGTAAACCATGATAAAGAGATAAGACCGTAAACCATGATGAAGAGATAAGACAGTAAACCATGATGAAGACATAAGACAGTAAACCATGATAAGAGAGAGGACAGTCAACCATGATAAGAGACAGGACAGTAAACCATGATAAGAAACAGGACAGTAAACCATGATAAAGAGATAAGACAGTAAACCATGATCAGGAGACAGGACAGTAAACCATGATGAAGAGACAGGACAGTAAACCATTATAAAGAGACAGGACAGTAAACCATAATGAAGAGACAGGACAGTAAACCATGATAAAGAGATAAGACAGTAAACCATGATAAAGAGATAAGACAGTAAACCATGATAAGAGACAGGACAGTAAACCATGATAAAGAGATAAGACAGTAAACCATGATAAGAGACAGGACAGTAAACCATGATAAGAGACAGAACATTAAACCATGATAAGAGACAGGACAGTAAACCATGATAAAGAGATAAGACAGTAAACTATGATAAGAGGCAGGACAGTAAACCATGATAAGAGACAGGACAGTAAATCATGACAAAGAGACAGGAGAGATAGGACAGTAAACCATGATAAAGAGATAAGACAGTAAACCATGATCAAGAGACAGGATAGTAAACCATGATAAAGAGATAAGACAGTAAACCATGTAAAGAGATAAGACAGTAAACCACGATGAAGAGATAAAACAGTAAACCATGATAAAGAGATAAGACAGTAAACCATGATGAAGAGATAGGACAGTAAACCATGATAAGAGACAGGACAGTAAACCATGATAAAGAGACTGGAGAGTAAACCATGATAAGAGATAGGACAGTAAACCATGATAAAGAGACTGGAGAGTAACCATG
>NW_024059835.1:0-30833 GCF_016432855.1 Salvelinus namaycush | reverse complement strand
TCTGCATCTTTCCAATGTGACCACTAAACTCCCATCTCACTCTGCATCTTTCCAATGTGACCACCCAACTCCCATCTCTACTCTGCATCTTTCCAATGTGACCACCCAACTCCCATCTCTACTCTGCCATCTTTCCAATGTGACCACCCAACTCCCATCTCTACTCTGCATCTTTCCAATGTGACCACCCAACTCCCATCTCTACTCTGCATCTTTCCAATGTGACCACCCAACTCCCATCTCCACTCTGCATCTTTTCCAATGTGACCACCCAACTCCCATCTCCACTCTGCATCTTTCCAATGTGACCACCCAAATCCATCTCCACTCTGCATCTTTCCAATGTGACCACCCAACTCCCTATCTCCACTCTGCATCTTTCCATTGTGACCACCCAACTCCCATCTCCACTCTGCATCTTTCCAATGTGACCACCCAACTCCCATCTCCACTCTGCATCTTTCCAATGTGACCACCCAACTCCCATCTCCACTCTGCATCTTTCCAATGTGACCACCCAACTCCCATCTCCACTCTGCATCTTTCCAATGTGACCACCCAACTCCCATCTCCACTCTGCATCTTTCCAATGTGACCACCCAACTCCCACCCCCTACTCTGCATCTTCCAATGTGACCACCCAACCTCCCATCTCCACTCTGCATCTTTCCAATGTGACCACCCAACTCCCATCTCCAACTCTGCATCTTTCCAATGTGACCACCCAACTCCATCTCTACTCTGCATCTATCCAATGTGACCACCCAACTCCCATCTCCACTCTGCATCTTTCCAATGTGACCACCCAACTCCCATCTCTACTTTGCATCTCTCCAATGTGACCACCCAACTCCCATCTCTACTCTGCATCTTTCCAATGTGACCACCCAACTCCCATCTCCACTCTGCATCTTTCCAATGTGACCACCCAACTCCCATCTCCACTCTGCATCTTTCCAATGTGACCACCCAACTCCCATCTCCACTCTGCATCTTTCCAATGTGACCACCCAACTCCCATCTCTACTCTGCATCTTTCCAATGTGACCACCCAAACTCCATCTCCACTCTGCATCTTTCCAATGTGACCACCCAACTCCCATCTCTACTCTCCATCTTTCCAATGTGACCACCCAACTCCCATCTCTACTCTGCATCTTTCCAATGTGACCACCCAACTCCCATCTCTACTCTGCATCTTTCCAATGTGACCACCCAACTCCCATCTCCACTCTGCATCTTTCCAATGTGACCACCCAACTCCCATCTCCACTCTGCATCTTTCCAATGTGACCACCCAAATCCATCTCCACTCTGCATCTTTCCAATGTGACCACCCAACTCCCATCTCCACTCTGCATCTTTCCATTTGACCACCCAACTCCCATCTCCACTCTGCATCTTTCCAATGTGACCACCCAACTCCCATCTCCACTCTGCATCTTTCCAATGTGACCACCCAACTCCCATCTCCACTCTGCATCTTTCCAATGTGACCACCCAACTCCCATCTCCACTCTGCATCTTTCCAATGTGACCACCCAACTCCCATCTACACTCTGCATCTTTCCAATGTGACCACCCAACTCCCATCTCTACTCTGCATCTTTCCAATGTGACCACCCAACTCCCATCTCCACTCTGCGTCTTTCCAATGTGACCACCCAACTCCCATCTCTACTCTGCATCTTTCCAATGTGACCACCCAACTCCCATCTCCACTCTGCATCTTTCCAAAGTGACCACCCAACTCCCATCTCTACTCTGCATCTTTCCAATGTGACCACCCAACTCCCATCTCTACTCTGCATCTTTCCAATGTGACCACCCAACTCCCATCTCTACTCTGCATCTTTCCAATGTGACCACCCAACTCCCATCTCCACTCTGCATCTTTCCAATGTGACCACCCAACTCCCATCTCTACTCTGCATCTTTCCAATGTGACCACCCAACTCCCAACTCTACTCTGCATCTTTCCAATGTGACCACCCAACTCCCATCTCCACTCTGCATCTTTCCAATGTGACCACCCAACTCCCATCTCTACTCTGCATCTTTCCAATGTGACCACCCAACTCCCATCTCCACTCTGCATCTTTCCAATGTGACCACCCAACTCCCATCTCCACTCTGCATCTTTCCAATGTGACCACCCAACTCCCATCTCCACTCTGCATCTTTCCAATGTGACCACCCAACTCCCATCTCTACTCTGCATCTTTCCAATGTCACCACCCAACTCCCATCTCCACTCTGCATCTTTCCAATGTGACCACCCAACTCCCATCTCCACTCTGCATCTTTCCAATGTGACCACCCAACTCCCATCTCCACTCTGCATCTTTCCAATGTGACCACCCAACTCCCATCTCCACTCTGCATCTTTCCAATGTGACCACCCAACTCCCATCTCCACTCTGCATCTTTCCAATGTGACCACCCAACTCCCATCTCCACTCTGCATCTTTCCAATGTGACCACCCAACTCCCATCTCCACTCTGCATCTTTCCAATGTGACCACCCAACTCCCATCTCCACTCTGCATCTTTCCAATGTGACCACCCAACTCCCATCTCCACTCTGCATCTTTCCAATGT
Organism: Salvelinus namaycush; assembly: GCF_016432855.1. Lineage (NCBI taxonomy): Eukaryota > Metazoa > Chordata > Actinopteri > Salmoniformes > Salmonidae > Salvelinus > Salvelinus namaycush. Next base: position 28,232 of record NW_024059835.1, on the reverse strand, counting down.
GACCACCCAACTCCCATCTCCACTCTGCATCTTTCCAATGTGACCACCCAACTCCCATCTCACTGCATCTTTCCAATGTGACCACCCAACTCCCATCTCTACTCTCCATCTTTCCAATGTGACCACCCAACTCCCATCTCTAATCTGCATCTTTCCAATGTGACCACCCAACTCCCATCTCTACTCTGCATCTTTCCAATGTGACCACCCAACTCCCATCTCCACTCTGCATCTTTCCAATGTGACCACCCAACTCCCATCTCCACTCTGCATCTTTCCAATGTGACCACCCAACTCCCATCTCCACTCTGCATCTTTCCAATGTGACCACCCAACTCCCATCTCCACTCTGCATCTTTCCAATGTGACCACCCAACTCCCATCTCCACTCTGCATCTTTCCAATGTGACCACCCAACTCCCATCTCCACACTGCATCTTTCCAATGTGACCATCTAAACTCCCATCTCCACTCTGCATCTTTCCAATGTGACCACCCAACTCCCATCTCTACTCTGCATCTTTCCAATGTGACCACCCAACTCCATCTCTACTCTGCATCTTTCCAATGTGACCACCGAACTCCCATCTCCACTCTGCATCTTTCCAATGTGACCACCCAACTCCCATCTCTACTCTGCATCTTTCCAATGTGACCACCCAACTCCCATCTCCACTCTGCATCTTTCCAATGTGACCACCCAACTCCCATCTCTACTCTGCATCTTTCCAATGTGACCACCCAACTCCCATCTCCACTCTGCATCTTTCCAATGTGACCACCCAACTCCCATCTCCACTCTGCATCTTTCCAATGTGACCACCCAACTCCATCTCTACTCTGCATCTATCCAATGTGACCACCCAACTCCCATCTCCACTCTGCATCTTTCCAATGTGACCACCCAACTCCCATCTCTACTCTGCATCTTTCCAATGTGACCACCCAACTCCCATCTCCACTCTGCATCTTTCCAATGTGACCACCCAACTCCCATCTCTACTCTGCATCTTTCCAATGTGACCACCCAACTCCCATCTCCACTCTGCATCTTTCCAATGTGACCACCCAACTCCCATCTCCACTATGCATCTTTCCAATGTGACCACCCAACTCCATCTCTACGCTGCATCTATCCAATGTGACCACCCAACTCCCATCTCCACTCTGCATCTTTCCAATGTGACCACCCAACTCCCATCTCTACTTTGCATCTCTCCAATGTGACCACCCAACTCCCATCTCTACTCTGCATCTTTCCAATGTGACCACCCAACTCCCATCTCCACTCTGCATCTTTCCAATGTGACCACCCAACTCCCATCTCCACTCTGCATCTTTCCAATGTGACCAACCAACTCCCATCTCCACTGCATCTTTCCAATTACACCACCCAACTCCCATCTCCACTCTGCATCTTTCCAATATGACCACCCAACTCCCATCTCCACTCTGCATCTTTCCAATGTGACCACCCAACTCCCATCTCCACTCTGCATCTTTCCAATGTGACCACCCAACTCCCATCTCCACTCTGCATCTTTCCAATGTGACCACCCAACTCCCATCTCCACTCTGCATCTTTCCAATGTGACCACCCAACTCCCATCTCTACTCTGCATCTTTCCAATGTCACCACCCAACTCCCATCTCCACTCTGCATCTTTCCAATGTGACCACCCAACTCCCATCTCCACTCTGCATCTTTCCAATGTGACCACCCAACTCCCATCTCCACTCTGCATCTTTCCAATGTGACCACCCAACTCCCATCTCCACTCTGCATCTTTCCAATGTGACCACCCAACTCCCATCTCCACTCAGCATCTTTCCAATGTGACCACCCAACTCCCATCTCCACTCTGCATCTTTCCAATGTGACCACCCAACTTCCATCTCCACTCTGCATCTTTCCAATGTGACCACCCAACTCCCATCTCCACTCTGCATCTTTCCAATGTGACCACCCAACTCCCATCTCCACTCTGCATCTTTCCAATGTGACCACCCAACTCCCATCTCCACTCTGCATCTTTCCAATGTGACCACCCAACTCCCATCTCTACTCTCCATCTTTCCAATTTGACCACCCAACTCCCATCTCTAATCTGCATCTTTCCAATGTGACCACCCAACTCCCATCTCTACTCTGCATCTTTCCAATGTGACCACCCAACTCCCATCTCCACTCTGCATCTTTCCAATGTGACCACCCAACTCCCATCTCTACTCTGCATCTTTCCAATGTGACCACCCAACTCCCATCTCCACTCTGCATCTTTCCAATGTGACCACCCAACTCCCATCTCCACTCTGCATCTTTCCAATGTGACCACCCAACTCCCATCTCCACTCTGCATCTTTCCAATGTGACCACCCAACTCCCATCTCCACACTGCATCTTTCCAATGTGACCATCTAAACTCCCATCTCCACTCTGCATCTTTCCAATGTGACCACCCAACTCCCATCTCTACTCTGCATCTTTCCAATGTGACCACCCAACTCCATCTCTACTCTGCATCTTTCCAATGTGACCACCGAACTCCCATCTCCACTCTGCATCTTTCCAATGTGACCACCCAACTCCCATCTCTACTCTGCATCTTTCCAATGTGACCACCCAACTCCCATCTCCACTCTGCATCTTTCCAATGTGACCACCCAACTCCCATCTCTACTCTGCATCTTTCCAATGTGACCACCCAACTCCCATCTCCACTCTGCATCTTTCCAATGTGACCACCCAACTCCCATCTCCACTCTGCATCTTTCCAATGTGACCACCCAACTCCATCTCTACTCTGCATCTATCCAATGTGACCACCCAACTCCCATCTCCACTCTGCATCTTTCCAATGTGACCACCCAACTCCCATCTCTACTCTGCATCTTTCCAATGTGACCACCCAACTCCCATCTCCACTCTGCATCTTTCCAATGTGACCACCCAACTCCCATCTCTACTCTGGATCTTTCCAATGTGACCACCCAACTCCCATCTCCACTCTGCATCTTTCCAATGTGACCACCCAACTCCCATCTCCACTATGCATCTTTCCAATGTGACCACCCAACTCCATCTCTACGCTGCATCTATCCAATGTGACCACCCAACTCCCATCTCCACTCTGCATCTTTCCAATGTGACCACCCAACTCCCATCTCTACTTTGCATCTCTCCAATGTGACCACCCAACTCCCATCTCTACTCTGCATCTTTCCAATGTGACCACCCAACTCCCATCTCCACTCTGCATCTTTCCAATGTGACCACCCAACTCCCATCTCCACTCTGCATCTTTCCAATGTGACCAACCAACTCCCATCTCCACTGCATCTTTCCAATTACACCACCCAACTCCCATCTCCACTCTGCATCTTTCCAATATGACCACCCAACTCCCATCTCCACTCTGCATCTTTCCAATGTGACCACCCAACTCCCATCTCCACTCTGCATCTTTCCAATGTGACCACCCAACTCCCATCTCCACTCTGCATCTTTCCAATGTGACCACCCAACTCCCATCTCCACTCTGCATCTTTCCAATGTGACCACCCAACTCCCATCTCTACTCTGCATCTTTCCAATGTGACCACCCAACTCCCATCTCCACTCTGCATCTTTCCAATGTGACCACCCAACTCCCATCTCTACTCTCCATCTTTCCAATGTGACCACCCAACTCCCATCTCTACTCTGCATCTTTCCAATGTGACCACCCAACTCCCATCTCTACTCTGCATCTTTCCAATGTGACCACCCAACTCCCATCTCCACTCTGCATCTTTCCAATGTGACCACCCAACTCCCATCTCCACTCTGCATCTTTCCAATGTGACCACCCAAATCCATCTCCACTCTGCATCTTTCCAATGTGACCACCCAACTCCCATCTCCACTCTGCATCTTTCCATTTTGACCACCCAACTCCCATCTCCACTCTGCATCTTTCCAATGTGACCACCCAACTCCCATCTCCACTCTGCATCTTTCCAATGTGACCACCCAACTCCCATCTCCACTCTGCATCTTTCCAATGTGACCACCCAACTCCCATCTCCACTCTGCATCTTTCCAATGTGACCACCCAACTCCCATCTACACTTTGCATCTTTCCAATGTGACCACCCAACTCCCATCTCTACTCTGCATCTTTCCAATGTGACCACCCAACTCCCATCTCCACTCTGCGTCTTTCCAATGTGACCACCCAACTCCCATCTCTACTCTGCATCTTTCCAATGTGACCACCCAACTCCCATCTCTACTCTGCATCTTTCCAATGTGCCCACCCAACTCCCATCTCTACTCTGCATCTTTCCAATGTGACCACCCAACTCCCATCTCTACTCTGCATCTTTCCAATGTGACCACCCAACTCCCATATCTACTCTGCATCTTTCCAATGTGACCACCCAACTCCCATCTCTACTCTGCATCTTTCCAATGTGACCACCCAACTCCCATCTCCACTCTGCATCTTTCCAATGTGACCACCCAACTCCCATCTCTACTCTGCATCTTTCCAATGTGACCACCCAACTCCCATCTCCACTCTGCATCTTTCCAATGTGACCACCCAACTCCCATCTCTACTCTCCATCTTTCCAATGTGACCACCCAACTCCCATCTCTACTCTGCATCTTTCCAATGTGACCACCCAACTCCCATCTCCACTCTGCATCTTTCCAATGTGACCACCCAACTCCCATCTCTACTCTGCATCTTTCCAATGTGACCACCCAACTCCCATCTCTACTCTGCATCTTTCCAATGTGACCACCCAACTCCCATCTCCACTCTGCATCTTTCCAATGTGACCACCCAACTCCCATCTCCACTTTGCATCTTTCCAATGTGACCACCCAACTCCCATTTCTACTCTGCATCTTTCCAATGTGACACCCAACTCCCATCTCCACTCTGCATCTTTCCAATGTGACCACCCAACTCCCATCTCCACTCTGCATCTTTCCAATGTGACCACCCAACTCCCATCTCCACTCTGCATCTTTCCAATGTGACCACCCAACTCCCATCTCCACTCTGCATCTTTCCAATGTGACCACCCAACTCCCATCTCCACTCTGCATCTTTCCAATGTGACCACCCAACTCCCATCTCCACTCTGCATCTTTCCAATGTGACCACCCAACTCCCATCTCCACTCCGCATCTTTCCAATGGGTGCCTGCCACCCATTGACGTTACTTATCACTGTTGTCCCTCTATATGACATGATGAAGATGAGAAGCTTGTATGAATGCATGAAAATGATTCCGGAGGGCAAGTTCACTGAGCGTGAAGGAGGGATGGAGGAAGGATGGGAAGAGGAGATACGGAGAGGTGGAGAATATAGAGTGAGAGAATAAGAACTAAGCAAACTGCCTCGTCGCAGCCATAAGGACAGTTGCAATTATGTGAGACGAAAAAATGTAATCTCATTCTGCGTGTGGAAACAGTGCATTGAAACGTTGCTAGTCTTATCTCTGGTTCAGGGCTAGGCTGCAGGGCTCTGCGGCTGCGAAGCGTGAATGGGCCTTGCCATGTGACTGTGGAGACCTGGCTGACTGCTAGGAGGACAATTTATGGACAGCTGATTGGGTCGGCTGGGAGAATGCAAACACGCACGCAGCACAGTACACACACACATACACACACACACACACAGTACACATACACACATACATATACACACACAGTACACACACAGTACACACACAGTACACACAGTACACATACAAACAGTTTACACACAGGGATCCCTCCTGATAGAGAACCCCTCAGGGAGCTATAGTTAACAGTGGGCCATGAAAACGTCCCTGAAATCGCTCCATTGTATCACAACGCACAATTAGGCCTCGGATTGGATTGCATTGCACCAGAGTTTGTAATGTGGCGTGGTGCTGCTTGGATATGCTCCCTTGGGGGCGCTGCCTGCTCTACTCTGCTCTACTCTGCTCTGCCCTGCCTGCCTGCCTGCCTGCTCTGCTTTTCCCTATCTGCCTGCCTGCTCTACTCTGCTTTGCCCTGCCTGCCTGCCCTGCCCTGCCCTGCCCTGCCCTGCCCTGCCCTGCCCTGCCCTGCCCTGCCTGCTCTGCTCTGCTTTGCCCTATCTGCCTGCCTGCTCTGCTCTGCTCTGCCCTGCCTGCGTGGTTATGACTGTTACTGCAGCGGTGGCCCAGAGATTTGACCTGGCACACGGGGGTGTGAGGGAGAGAGACGTGGGGTTGTTAGGGTCGCAGTGCCACTGCCTCCTGGGTACTGGCTGTTTGTTGTGATTAGAGGCCTGGGCAGTGAACAATCAGACTGGGGTACATATTGTTTGTTGTGATTATAGGCCTGGGTAGTGAACAATCAGACTGGGGTACATATTGTTTGCTGTGATTATAGGCCTGGGCAGTGAACACTCAGACTGGGGTACATATTGTTTGTTGTGATTATAGGCCTGGGTAGTGAACAATCAGACTGGGGTACATATTGTTTGCTGTGATTATAGGCCTGGGCAGTGAACACTCAGACTGGGGTACATATTGTTTGCTGTGATTATAGGCCTGGGCAGTGAACACTCAGACTGGGGTACATACTGTTTGTTGTGATTATAGGCCTGGCAGTGAACATTCAGACTGGGGTACATACTATTTGTTGTGATTATAGGCACGGGCAGTGAACACTCAGACTGGGGTACATACTGTTTGTTGTGATTATAGGCCTGGGCAGTGAACACTCAGACTGGCATAAAGACTGTCTGGCTGGTTGTATTAGAGCAACAGCAATACAGCTCTAGTCCCTGTGAGGAATACACTAACAGAACTCTCCTAGATGAGCTTTCTCCTCCACAGACCCCATGCAGCAAAAGAGGCTGTGGGGAGATATTCATCTCTCACAGTAATCGCTAAAACACGAGGTAGAATAAATTCAACATTTTCAGATTTCCAGGACTTCTTGAAAATACAAATTCATCAGAAGAGGAAGAGGGGCGAGTTTGAAACATCATTAAAGCCAGAAGTGGCTATTTGTTCCAGTTTTCAGGAACAACCTTGGGCCATCGTCATCGTCTCGTCACCAGTGGTGGAATGAAATCCATCAAGATGCGCCTCCGTGTCTCTCCATTTTCGAGAGTGCGACCTGGGAAAAAAATGGCATCCGATTTTTTGCCTTCCTTGTCATCTAACCTGGCAGTGTGCCCTGACGCAGAATAATAGGAGTTAAAGCCATTCTCATTGTGCAGAACCATCAGTGGAAGGAAGGCAGAGCGGAGGGGGAGAGCGAAGTGATTTCCATGCTAATGGGAATGTTCCCGGCAGGGCTCTCTCCCTCTCTTTCTTTCTTTCTCTCTCTCTCTCTCTCTCTCTCTCTCTCTCTCTCTCTCTCTCTCTCTCTCTCTCTCTCTCTCTCTCTCTCTCTCTCTCTATTTCTCTCTCTCTTTCTGTCTCTCTCTCTGTCAGCGTCGATGCAGACGCTTGCCTGATGAATGTAGCTGCTGGACTGTGAGCACCACGGGGGCTTGCCCATCCACAGCTCGGGTGGTGCTTCTGCTGCTAGCTGGCTGGCTCATGTAGACACTGCCACTCACAGAGGGGGGTAAAGCTAGATAGGGGTGGGTGGTGATGGTGGAGGAGAAGGAGGTAGGGTTAAAATAGAGCCTAGCTTGAAAATGGAACACAGAGAGGATATTAAATGCCCCGGGGGAAGTGTCTAGTTGGTCAAACTTTTGCATTTGCCACTCTTGCCACTGAGGGGATTCAGCAGAGGTTTGGGTGGCTGCCTGGTCATGTCCAACCGAACACGTTCCCTGGGGTCCGCTGCTCAAGTAGCAAGAAGTGGAAATTTGTCAGTGATCTCCCAGCAGATATGCTAAGTGGTGGGTAATAAGGAGCGTTTCAAAGAAACAATCCTGTCACCGACAACGGTAGTAGAGGTGAAATGGCCTCAGTCCGCCCGGCGTCTGCTCTCATCTCTTATGTATGAGCCTGGCTGGTATACTGGTTCAACATTATGTAGGTAATACTCAGCGCATAAATCCACATCAACATCCCCCTGAATGCTTGTTTTCTTAAACAAATGCTCACCACTTCAATGTATATATAGTAGAGTATATTGTCAAATATGGAACTAGCAAATTAATCTGCAACTGAAGGGCTGTTCTGCTGTGCTCTAAATCCAGCTGTTTCAGTGGGTTACAGATGAGTGGTGAAGTGAAGTAGTTCTGTTCTGCTGTGCTCTAAATCCAGCTGTTTCAGTGGGTTACAGATGAGTGGTGAAGTGAAGTAGTTCTGTTCTGCTGTGCTCTAAATCCAGCTGTTTCAGTGGGTTACAGATGAGTGGTGAAGTGAAGTAGTTCTGTTCTGCTGTGCTCTAAATCCAGCTGTTTCAGTGGGTTACAGATGAGTGGTGAAGTGAAGTAGTTCTGTTCTGCTGTGCTCTAAATCCAGCTGTTTCAGTGGGTTACAGATGAGTGGTGAAGTGAAGTAGTTCTGTTCTGCTGTGCTCTAAATCCAGCTGTTTCAGTGGGTTACAGATGAGTGGTGAAGTGAAGTAGTTCTGTTCTGCTGTGCTCTAAATCCAGCTGTTTCAGTGGGTTACAGATGAGTGGTGAAGTGAAGTAGTTCTGTTCTGCTGTGCTCTAAATCCAGCTGTTTCAGTGGGTTACAGATGAGTGGTGAAGTGAAGTAGTTTGTGGTGAATAAAAACAGCCATTAGACTGTTATTATTGGACATATGGGGAACAGACCTCAGTTGCCCTGCAGTCGCTGAGGAGAGGAGGCCTGAAACATTGCGCTATAGTCCTGTCCAGATCTGTATGTGCCAACTCCTCTGACCCTCGTTGTCAGTTGGCTAAAGCACATACTGTGTCCTGGAATGGGCTATGATGAACAGTGCCTCCAAGGCCAAGAAGAAGCCAGCAGAGAGGAAAGGTCAGGGTCATGTTCAGTTGGCAGGAAAACGGGAGAAAATATTTCGAACTCGACCCTGGACTTAACCTTTGACTCTCCCTCCAAGGCCCTGAAGAACTCACAGAGATCATCAGAACATCTCTGCCTTCCATTCTCTCGTCTATACTGTAGTCTACAAAGACCTACTGAACACGGTTCTGAACATTTGAACTGGACCAGCCTGTTCTGATTCTCCGCACCTTCGCACACAAAATATTTAAGTGTCCATGAACTGGGTATGGTAGTAAGGCGCACTGGTTTGTGTCAGAAACTGCAACGCGGCTGGGTTTTTCATGCTCAACAGTTCTGCGTGCGTATCAAGAATGGTTCACCTCCCAAAGGCCATCCAGCCAACTTGACACAACTCTGGGATGCACTGGAGTCAACATGGGCCAGTATCCCTGTGAAACGCTTTCGCCACCTTGTAGGAAGGTGTTCTTAATGTTTTGTACACTCAGTGTACATTGATGCTACACACACATCACAACTGCTGCTACCAGACTGTTATTATACTGCTCAATTAATACACTTCTTATTGTTGTTTGCATTGTTGAGAAGGAACCTGTGGTAAGCATTTAGTTGAATGATGTATACCATGTGTATCCCGTACATACGACCAGTGGATGGAACCTAAATCATTTTCCAATCTTTACTAGCTGAACATAGCCATCATTTTTTGGTTCTGTTCCAATGTTCCAAATAGCAAAATAAAGTTCAGAACCGGTTCAAACCCCCAAAAAGTACCGGTTGATATCGTTCCTTTCTACTCGTTTTTGCAATCAACATATTTTTTAAACATTTAGCTCAACATTAAATTACTTCACCAATCAGTGCTATGAAGCGGGTAAGCGATTTAATCTGTATAGGAAAGTCGTTAAGAGCAAATTTTATTTTGCCTTAACAGCATGGTATAATCGTAGTGAAAGACAAACACACATACTGTGCTGCCAGTCACAGTGTAGGGCGCAAGATGCAACTGAAATTTTGCGGGTGAGGAGAGGGCGAGAGAGGATGGAGGAATCTTGCCTTGAAGCGCTGGGCAACTTGTTATGACTTGCATTATCTGAATTAGGCCTACAGAATTATACCTACGGTGGAGCGGCTTCTATGGAGGAACTCTGAATGTCTTTGAACTTCCGAGTTGGTTAAACGTTGGACCAGAGCAAACGTTAGCTAGCTAGCTACATCCAATGTGAATAACTATAGTATCCTTAACTAGCATTGCAAAAGTTAATCCATTATTTTAAACATCTCAAAAAAAAGAAAAACGTTTTAACCGGTTCCCATGCGTTTAAAATAACGGTTCTGTTTCGGAATAGTATAGATCACTTTTGTTTCCGGTTCGGGTTTTGTTCCTCAAATAATTTAGATATTTTCCGGTTTTTGGTTCTGTTCCCTGAACCGGTTCCAACCCTTGCATATGACAAATAAAAACTTGAAACTACGTACTCTTTCTATCTCCTTCTCTCTATCCCCACAGCTCTCTCTTTCTAGTCTTAGGCAACCCAACCCACAGAACATTTTGTTTGAAATGTTTTCCCTGTTTCCTTGTCAGCGTGTGAGCTTCCGCCCCAGCCTCTCTTTAGGGTACCATTGCAACCCAGTGTTAATTAAACCTGACCAAGGAATTAGACGGCTCTCCATCAATGAATTCTGGAAGTCTGGTGTTTGAGCTGGACTAATTTAGCTTGGTTGCGCAGTTGCAATTGCAAAAGTAATAGCAATAATGATGATAACAAAACAATGAAGTAATAGCAATAATTCCAAAATTGCTAATTAAGTTCCCCGTCCTCAGAATAAGTTCTTATTAAAATAGGGGTGGTTAATATTAGCCTCCTTTTTATCTCCCCATTTCTTTCCTCTTTATTAAAATGTCATCTAAAGTTCAGTGCTTTCTACTTTAATTACACAGTAAAGGGCCGTTCCATGAAATGGGTGCCTTTTTACACCCCTTTGATATTATAAGTAGAAAATTTGCACCATGAAAAATAGCCTGTTATATTAAATGAAGTGCACTTTAGTGCACCCCCCTAGAGTCTATTGATGCACCGGTGCGTCATTCTATGTAGCATAATACAAAAATCCCCATCAAAATCCGTCAGTTTAAAGGGAGACTATTCAGAAATCGCTCCGGCATTTCCTGGTTGCAAAAATTCTAATAGTTTGCCTAATTTCAGTTTATGTGACAAAACAAGCAAGTATAGTGTACAGTAGATAATCATTGTACCATCTAAACTATCGTAACCGCTATATATTTATAATATATTTTCCAAAACCAAAAGATTGTACTTTTAGCTGTTTGACAAAACCGAGAGTAAAAGATTCAAAAACTAAACTTATGAATGGGACGCATATAAATAGCGCACATAGAACATATCTACCGCTTCTTGGACTTTCTTTCATTGAGAATGACAGATCTGTAACACACATTCTATGTGAATTTGGTTGCACCCAAAAAGTTACATATTGTTGTTTGTCAGACCAGGAGACTTCCCGAAAATCGGTTTTCTGACGAAAATATCTGTAGCATCCAAACGGCCTACAAACTAATATGACCACCCTATAGAAAGGGGATATTCTCACGAATCCGATGATCTGTTTCGCTCTACAAACCCCACAGGTGTCACGGGACTCGTCTAACGGTAACCCATACCAATTAATGGAAGTATGGAGGTAATTTTGTGCCAACAAAAAGAAGAGGTTAAATATGTGTAAAAAAACTACATATATTTCTTGAGCTTTCTTATATCCCCTAGGTATAGGACAGACACTTCACAACCCTATTCCTTATTATCATTTTGTGATAGGAAACTAGGCGTATTGAGCGCAAACTTTTTTTTAAACCAAAATGCATTTTTTGGGCAGAAATCCCTTCTCGAACTTGTGAACTTTCATGTGCCTTAATAACAAATGTGTATGTCACTGTAAATATGAATACAATTGTTAAATTACGAGAAAAAGTTGTAAAAAAGTCAGCAACATTCCCGCTAGCCATGATTGGCTGAGATAACGAGTAGGATGGACATACCAAGAGATGAGTTTGGATTGGTCTGCCATAAAACTATCTGTCTATTTGAGCTGGTCAGTATGTAGGTAATCCTGTCTAACACAGCTTTTTAATACATGTATTGTGTATTAAAACTGCATAAATGTTGCTCTCCTCTATCTGGAGGACTGAGTTTTGAAATCAGTAGAATTCGAGTATGATAGCTAAGGAGATTGAGAAAACACTTGTCTTCGGATTACATCTTCAAACTAACGGCAACCATGGCATCCGACAGGAGACGTGTCCATCCATGGTGTATACGGGTAAGAAAGTCTAGCTAACTGCATTTTCAGATATTACACATTTCTAATTTTGACAGAAAGTGGTTTCATTTCAAGTTAAAGTGTACTGTTAGCTAGCTAACGTTAGCTGACTGGCTCGCTAGCTAACATTACATGTATGATCTTATTATTCGTATCTCAGAGCCCATTTGCTTGGCTACTTATAGCCTAATACTAGCTAACATTGAACCTGGTTGGTTATCTACCTGCAGATTCATGCAGGGTAGTAACGTCATGAGTTGGGATAATAGTTAATTGTTTAGCTAACTAGTTAGTTACATGTCTCCACTATGCAAGTATCCATTTCGGGTGCATTCAATTTCAAATTTTGCTACATAAGACCGAATCAATGTGAATCACGTTTCTGAATATGTCAACCCTGTTCGCTCAATTAATGTTAGGAAAACTTGAATTTGATTAAACTTTCATTGTGTGTGAACATACAGTACAGTACCAGTCAAAAGTTTGGACACACCTACTCATTCCAGGGTTTTTCTTTATTTTTACTATTTTCTACATTGTAGAGTAATAGTGAAGACATCAAAACTATGAAATAACACATATGGAGTCATGTAGTAACCAAAAAAGTGTTACACGAATCAAAATATATTTTATATTCTTCAAAGTAGCCACTCTTTGCCTTGATGACAGCTTTGCACACTCTTGGCATTCTCTCAACCAGCTTCATGAGGTAGTCAGCTGGAAACGAAAAGATGGCACCGATAGAGATTTTTTTTACCTTTATTTATCTAGGCAAGTCAGTTAATGACACATTCTTATTTTCAATGACGGCCTAGGAATAGTGGGTTAACTGCCTTGTTCAGGGGCATTTTTACCTTGTCAGCTCTGGGATTTGGTCTTGCAACCTTTCGGTTACAAGTCCAACGCCCTAACCACTCGGCTACCTGCCGCCCCGGTCTTCGCTTCAAGTCTTTAGAAAATTCTGCAGTATTTTGTTTTTTTATATATTATTTCTTACATTGTTAGCCCAGAAATTGATGCTACGGATCCCGTTACCGGGATCATTTTCCTAAACAACCACTGAATTGCAGAGCGCCAAATTCAAAAATAATCCTAAAAATATTTATACTCATGCAATCACAAGTGAAATATACCAAAACACAGCTTAGCTTGTTGTTAATCCACCTATCGTGTCAGATTTTGAAAATACGCTTTACAGCGAAAGTAATCCAAGCGTTTGTGAGTGTATCAATCAATGCTAGAACAGCTAGCCTTAAATTAGCTTGGTCATGAAAGTCAGAAAAGCAATAAAATTAATTGCTTACCTTTGATAATCTTCGGATGTTTGCACTCACGAGACTCCCAGTTACACAATAAATGTTCTTTTTGTTCGATAAATATTCGTTTTATAACAAAAAAACGCCATTTGGGTTGCGCGTTATGGTCAGAAAACCACATGCTCGTTCCGTTCCTGAAAGGCAGACGAAAATTCCCAAAAGTATCCGTAATGTTCGTAGAAACATGTCAAACGTTTTTTATAATCAATCCTCAGGTTGTTTTTAACAAACATAATCGATAATATTTCAACCGGACGGTAACCTATTCAATAAAAGAGAGAAAGAAAATGTCGAGCTACCCCTCTCGCGTGCAGGAACTAATCAAAGGACACCTGACTCGTTTTGAAAAATCTCGCTCATTTTTCAAAATAAAAGCCTGAAACTATGTCTAAAGCCTGGTCACAGCCCGAGGAAGCCATTAGAAAAGGAATCTGGTTGATACGCCTTTAAATAGAAGAGGGGCAAGCAACGGAACAGGGATAAAAAAAAGGGACTTCCGGGTTGGATTTCCTCAGGTTTTCGCCTGCAGAATCAGTTTTGTTATACTCACAGACAATATTTTGACAGTTTTGGAAACTTTGGAGTGTTTTGTATCCTAATCTGTAAATTATATGCATATTCTACGATCTGGGCCTGAGAAATAGTCCGTTTACCTTGGGAACGTTATTTAAAAAATATAAAAAATTCTGGCCCCTAGCGTCAAGAAGTTAAGTGTTATTACACACAGCCGGGAAGAACTATTGGATATCAGAGAGCCGTCAACTTACCAGCACAACCAGTACTACGACCAGGAATACAACTTTCCCAAAGCGGATCCTTTGTCTGCACCTCCCAGAGCATTTGAACTGATTCCAGAGGCCGACCCAAAACAACGCCATCGGAGGAGGAGAGCTTTCTTCTTGTGAGGCTCCGGATGCGTGCAAACCACCCACCGCTTCCAAGTATATTACTCACAAATGTCCAGTCCCTAGTTAACAAAGTCTACGAAATTAGGGAAAGAGTTGCTTTCCAAAGAGATATCCGGGATTGTAACATACTCTGTTTCACGGAGACATGGCTAACTGGGGACTTGCTGTCGGAGTCCGTACATCTAACGGGATTTTCATTGCATCACGCCTACAGGAACAAACATCTCTCTGGTAAGAAGAAGGGCGGGGGTGTATGTTTCATGATTAACGACTCATGGTGTAATTGTAACAACATACAAGAACTCAAGTCCTTTTGTTCACCAGACCTAGAATTCCTCACAATCAAATGCTGACCGTATTATCGGTCCGCGGTATCGCAAGCGGATACCAAGATGGCCGTCTAGGAACTTCACGGGACTTTATGCAAACTGGAAACCATATATCCTGAGGCTGCATTTACAATAGCTGGATATTTTAACAAAGCTAATCTAAGAACAAGCCTACCTAAATTATATCAGCATATTGACTGCAGTACACGAGCGAGTAACACACTCGACCACTGCTACTCTAACTTCTGCGATGCATACAAGACCCTCCCCCGCCCTCCTTTTGGAAAATATGACCATGACTCCATCTTGTTGCTCCCCTCCTATAGGCAGAAACTAAAACAGGAAACGCTTGTGCTTATGTCTATCCAACGCTGGTCTGACCAATCGGATTCCACGCTTCAAGATTGCTTCGATCAAGTGGACTGGGATATGTTCCGGGTAGCCTCAGACAATAACATTGACGTATACGCTGACTCGGTAAGCGAGTTTATAAGGAAGTGTATAGGAGATGTTGTACCCACTGTGACTACCTTCCCTAACCAGAAACTGTGGATTGATGGCAGCATTCGCGCAAAACTGAAAGCACCTACCATCGCATTTAATCATGGCAAGGCGACTGGAAACATGGCAGAATACAAACAGTGTAGTTATTCCCTACATTAGGCAATCAAATAAGCAAAGTGTCAGTATAGAGACAAAGTGGAGTCGCAATTCAACGGATCAAACACGAGACATATGTGGCAGGGTCGACAGACAATCATGGATTACAAAAAGAAAACCACCCCCGTTGCGGACATCGGCGTCTTGCTCCCAGACAAATTAAACAACTTCGTTGCGCGCTTTGAGGACAATACAGTGCCACCGACATGGCACGCTACCAAAGACTGTGGGCTCTCCTTCTCCATGGCTGACGTGAGGAAACATTTAAACGTGTTAACCCTCGCAAGGCTGCCGGCCCAGACGGCATCCCTAGCCGCGTTGTCAAAGCATGCGCAGACCAGCTGTCTGGTGTGTTTATGGACATATTAAATCAAACCCAGTCCCAGTCTGCTGTCCCCACATGATTCAAGATGGCCACCATTGTTCCTTTTCCCAAGAAAGCTAAGGTAACTGAACTAAATGACTATCAACGCGCAGCACTCACTTCTGTCATCATGAAGTGCTTTGAGAGACTAGTCAAGCATCATATCACCTCCACCCTACCTGATACCCTAGACCCACTTCAATTTGCTTACCGCCCCAATAGGTCCACAGACGATGCAATCGCCATCACACTGCACACTGCCTAACTGCCCTATCCCATCTGGACAAGAGGAGTACTGTTCATTGACTACAGCTCAGCATTCAACACCATAGTACCCTCCAAACTCATCATTAAGCTTGAGACCCTGGGTCTCAACTCCGCCCTGTTCAACTAGGTCCTGGACTTCCTGACGGGCCGCTCCCAGGTGGTGAAGGTAGGAAACAACATCTCCACTCCGCTGATCCTCAACACTGGGGCCCCACAAGGGTGCATTCTCAGCCCTCTCCTGTACTCCCTGTTCACCCATGACTGCGTGCCATGCACGCCTCCAACTCAATCATCAAGTTTGCAGATGACACTACAGTGGTAGGCTTGATTAACAACAACGACAAGACAGCCTACAAGGAGGAGGTGAGGGCCCTCGGAGTGTGGTGTCAGGAAAATAACCTCTCACTCAATGTCAGCAAAACAAATGAGATGATCGTGGACTTCAGGAAAGGAGCAAAGGGAGCACCCCCCTTATCCACATCGACGGGACAGCAGTGGAGGTGTAAAGTTTTAAGTTCCTCTCTGTACATATCACTGACAAACTGAAATGGTCCACCCACACAGACAGTGTGGTGAGGAAGGCGCAACAGCTCCTCTTCAACCTCAGGAGGCTGACAAAATGTGGCTTGTCTTCGAAAACACTCACTAACTTTTACAGGTGCACAATTGAGAGCATCCTGTTGGCCTGTATCACCGCCTGCTACACTCGCAATAACATCTGCTAACCATGTGTATGTGACCAATAAAATTGTATTTGATTTCAAATAGCAGGTGTGCCTTGTTAAAAATTAATTTGTGGAATTTCTTTCCTTCATAATGCGTTTGAGACAATCAGTTGTGTTGTGACAAGGTAGGGGTGGTATACAGAAGATAGCACTATTTGGTAAAAGACCAAGTCCATATTATGGCAAGAACACCTCAAATAAGCAAAGAGAAATGACAGTCCATCATTACTTTAAGACATGAAGGTCAGTCAATCCGGAAAATCTGAGACTGGTCACCTCCTCCTATTCATTACAGCATTAATGTAGAGGTCCATCCATTCATGTAGAGACCAATCCATTCATGTAGAGGCCCATCCATTTATGAGGTAAATACAGTATGTAATATTAACCCTGTCTCTCTAAGTGTGGCAGTAATGTAGTGGAGGACTCATTCATCCTGCAGGCACTCTATTTTAATCCTTTGTTGTCTGGTCCTGCAGTGTTAGGGTGGTGCTGTGATGTCCAGTTAGTCTGTCAGTCAGATAGCCTAGTCTCTCTCTCTCTCTCTCTCTCTCTCTCTCTCTCTCTCTCTCTCTCTCTCTCTCTCTCTCTCTCTCTCTCTCTCTCTCTCTCTCTCTCTCTCTCTCTCTCTCTCTCTCTCTCGTAGGCTACTAATGTTTATGCCTAAATCTCTTCCCGCGCTCACCCACCCCTTCTCTGTCTCGCTGTCCTCTTCCCTTAAGCCTCATCCACTATAAGTGCTTGTGTGATGGACTTACTAAATGGATGCAGATTTTATTCAGGCTATTTGCAACCAGTGCATGTGCTTCAGCCAGCTAGACACTTTTTTAATGACTCTCCTAACTCAACGCATTCCCACCCTTCAGAAGAAACAGAAAGCCTCCTCCTCAGATAAGACGGGTTCTACTCCTCTTTTTCTCCCCCTGTCTCTCGGACCTCTCCTCTCCAAGAGTTATTACTACCGTAGCCAGCCCTGCAGTCACTACTCCTTGCTGTCCTCTTCTCTCTTCTCTCTTTTTATTACTACTGTATCCAGCCTTGCAGTGAGTCACTACTCCCGGCTGTCCTCTTCTCTCTTTTTATTACTACTGTATCCAGCCTTGCAGTGAGTCACTACTCCCGGCTGTCCTCTTCTCTATTTTTATTATTAGTGTATCCAGCCCTGCAGTGAGTCACTACTCCTTGCTGTCCTCTTCTCTCTTTTTATTACTACTGTATCCAGCCTTGCAGTGAGTCACTACTCCCGGCTGTCCTCTTCTCTCTTTTTATTACTACTGTATCCAGCCTTGCAGTGAGTCACTACTCCTTGCTGTCCTTTTCTCAATTTTTATTATTAGTGTATCCAGCCTTGCAGTGAGTCACTACTCCCTGCTGTCCTCTTCTCTCTTTTTATTACTACTGTATCCAGCCTTGCAGTGAGTCACTACTCCTTGCTGTCCTTTTCTCTATTTTTATATTAGTGTATTCAGCCTTGAAGTGAGTCACTACTCCTTGCTGTCCTTTTCTCTATTTTTATTATTAGTGTATCCAGCCCTGCAGTGAGTCTGTACTCCTTGCTGTCCCCTTCTCTCTTTTTATTACTACTGTATCCAGCCTTGAAGTGAGTCACTACTCCTTGCTGTCCTTTTCTCTATTTT
This sequence comes from Salvelinus namaycush, assembly GCF_016432855.1. Lineage (NCBI taxonomy): Eukaryota > Metazoa > Chordata > Actinopteri > Salmoniformes > Salmonidae > Salvelinus > Salvelinus namaycush. Next base: position 9,774 of record NW_024059835.1, on the reverse strand, counting down.
TATTATTAGTGTATCCAGCCCTGCAGTGAGTCTGTACTCCTTGCTGTCCCCTTCTCTCTTTTTATTACTACTGTATCCAGCCTTGCAGTGAGTCACTACTCCTTGCTGTCCTTTTCTCTATTTTTATTATTAGTGTATCCAGCCCTGCAGTGAGTCACTACTCCTTGCTGTCCTCTTCTCTCTTTTTATTACTACTGTATCCAGCCCTGCAGTGAGTCACTACTCCTTGCTGTCCTCTTCTCTCTTTTTATTACTACTGTATCCAGCCTTGCAGTGAGTCACTACTCCTTGCTGTCCTCTTCTCTATTCTCTCTTTTTATTACTACTGTATCCAGCCTTGCAGTGAGTCACTACTCCCTGCTGTCCTCTTCTCTCTTTTTATTACTACTGTATCCAGCCTTGCAGTGAGTCACTACTCCTTGCTGTCCTTTTCTCTATTTTTATATTAGTGTATCCAGCCTTGAAGTGAGTCACTACTCCTTGCTGTCCTTTTCTCTATTTTTATTATTAGTGTATCCAGCCCTGCAGTGAGTCTGTACTCCTTGCTGTCCCCTTCTCTCTTTTTATTACTACTGTATCCAGCCTTGAAGTGAGTCACTACTCCTTGCTGTCCTTTTCTCTATTTTTATTATTAGTGTATCCAGCCCTGCAGTGAGTCTGTACTCCTTGCTGTCCCCTTCTCTCTTTTTATTACTACTGTATCCAGCCTTGCAGTGAGTCACTACTCCTTGCTGTCCTTTTCTCTATTTTTATTATTAGTGTATCCAGCCCTGCAGTGAGTCACTACTCCTTGCTGTCCTCTTCTCTCTTTCCATTACTACTGTATCCAGCCCTGCAGTGAGTCACTACTCCTTGCTGTCCTCTTCTCTCTTTTTATTACTACTGTATCCAGCCTTGCAGTGAGTCACTACTCCTTGCTGTCCTCTTCTCTATTCTCTCTTTTTATTACTACTGTATCCAGCCTGGCAGTGAGTCACTACTCCCTGCTGTCCTCTTCTCTATTCTCTCTTTTTATTACTACTGTATCCAGCCTTGCAGTGAGTCACTACTCCTTGCTGTCCATTTCTCTATTTTTATTATTAGTGCATCCAGCCTTGCAGTGAGTCACTACTCCCTGCTGTCCTCTTCTCTCTTTTTATTACTACTGTATCCAGCCTTGCAGTGAGTCACTACTCCTTGCTGTTCTCTTCTCTCTTCTCTCTTTTTATTACTACTGTATCCAGCCTGGCAGTGAGTCACTACTCCTTGCTGTCCTCTTCTCTCTTTTTATTACTACTGTATCCAGCCTGGCAGTGAGTCACTACTCCTTGCTGTCCTCTTCTCTCTTTTTATTACTACTGTATCCAGCCTTGCAGTGAGTCACTACTCCTTGCTGTCCTCTTCTCTCTTTTTATTACTACTGTATCCAGCCTTGCAGTGAGTCACTACTCCTTGCTGTCCTCTTCTCTATTTTCTATTTTTATTACTACTGTATCCAGCCTGGCAGTGAGTCACTACTCCCTGCTGTCCTCTTCTCTATTCTCTCTTTTTATTACTACTGTATCCAGCCTGGCAGTGAGTCACTACTCCTTGCTGTCATCTTCTCTCTTTTTATTACTACTGTATCCAGCCTTGCAGTGAGTCACTACTCCTTGCTGTCCTCTTCTCTCTTCTCTCTTTTTATTACTACTGTATCCAGCCTGGCAGTGAGTCACTACTCCTTGCTGTCCTCTTCTCTCTTTTTATTACTACTGTATCCAGCCTTGCAGTGAGACACTACTCCTTGCTGTCCTCTTCTCTCTTTTTATTACTACTGTATCCAGCCTTGCAGTGAGTCACTACTCCTTGCTGTCCTCTTCTCTCTTTTTATTACTACTGTATCCAGCCTTGCAGTGTGGCACTACTCCCTGCTGTCCTCTTCTCTCTTTTTATTACTACCGTATCCAGCCTTGCAGTGAGTCACTACTCCTTGCTGTCCTTTTCTCTATTTTTATTATTAGTGTGTCCAGCCTTGCAGTGAGTCACTACTCCCTGCTGTCCTCTTCTCTCTTTTTATTACTACTGTATCCAGCCTTGCAGTGAGTCACTACTCCCTGCTGTCCTCTTCTCTCTTTTTATTACTACTGTATCCAGCCTTGCAGTGAGTCACTACTCCTTGCTGTCCTTTTCTCTATTTTTATTATTAGTGTATCCAGCCTTGCAGTGAGTCACTACTCCTTGCTGTCCTTTTCTCTAATTTTATTATTAGTGTATCCAGCCCTGCAGTGAGTCACTACTCCTTGCTGTCCTCTTCTCTCTTTTTATTACTACTGTATCCAGCCTGGCAGTGAGTCACTACTCCTTGCTGTCATCTTCTCTCTTTTTATTACTACTGTATCCAGCCTTGCAGTGAGTCACTACTCCTTGCTGTCCTCTTCTCTCTTCTCTCTTTTTATTACTACTGTATCCAGCCTGGCAGTGAGTCACTACTCCTTGCTGTCCTCTTCTCTCTTTTTATTACTACTGTATCCAGCCTGGCAGTGAGACACTACTCCTTGCTGTCCTCTTCTCTCTTTTTATTACTACTGTATCCAGCCTTGCAGTGAGTCACTACTCCTTGCTGTCCTCTTCTCTCTTTTTATTACTACTGTATCCAGCCTTGCAGTGAGTCACTACTGCTTGCTGTCTGTCCTCTTCTCTCATTTTATTACTACTGTATCCAGCCTTGCAGTGAGTCACTACTCCTTGCTGTCTGTCCTCTTCTCTCTTTTTATTACTACTGTATCCAGCCTTGCAGTGTGGCACTACTCCCTGCTGTCCTCTTCTCTCTTTTTATTACTACCGTATCCAGCCTTGCAGTGAGTCACTACTCCTTGCTGTCCTTTTCTCTATTTTTATTATTAGTGTGTCCAGCCTTGCAGTGAGTCACTACTCCCTGCTGTCCTCTTCTCTCTTTTTATTACTATTGTATCCAGCCTTGCAGTGAGTCACTACTCCCTGCTGTCCTCTTCTCTCTTTTTATTACTACTGTATCCAGCCTTGCAGTGAGTCACTACTCCTTGCTGTCCTTTTCTCTATTTTTATTATTAGTGTATCCAGCCTTGCAGTGAGTCACTACTCCTTGCTGTCCTTTTCTCTAATTTTATTATTAGTGTATCCAGCCCTGCAGTGAGTCACTACTCCTTGCTGTCCTCTTCTCTCTTTTTATTACTACTGTATCCAGCCTTGCAGTGAGTCACTTCTCCTTGCTGTCCACTTCTCTATTCTCTCTTTTTATTACTACTGTATCCAGCCTTGCAGTGAGTCACTACTCCCTGCTGTCCTCTTCTCTCTTTTTATTACTACTGTATCCAGCCTTGCAGTGAGTAACTACTCCTTGCTGTTCTCTTCTCTCTTCTCTCTTTTTATTACTACTGTATCCAGCCTGGCAGTGAGTCACTACTCCTTGCTGTCCTCTTCTCTCTTTTTATTACTACTGTATCCAGCCTTGCAGTGAGTCACTACTCCTTGCTGTCCTCTTCTCTCTTTTTATTACTACTGTATCCAGCCTTGCAGTGAGTCACTACTCCTTGCTGTCCTCTTCTCTCTTTTTATTACTACTGTATCCAGCCTGGCAGTGAGTCACTACTCCTTGCTGTCCTCTTCTCTATTTTCTATTTTTATTACTACTGTATCCAGCCTGGCAGTGAGTCACTACTCCCTGCTGTCCTCTTCTCTATTCTCTCTTTTTATTACTACTGTATCCAGCCTGGCAGTGAGTCACTACTCCTTGCTGTCATCTTCTCTCTTTTTATTACTACTGTATCCAGCCTTGCAGTGAGTCACTACTCATTGCTGTCCTCTTCTCTCTTCTCTCTTTTTATTACTACTGTATCCAGCCTGGCAGTGAGTCACTACTCCTTGCTGTCCTCTTCTCTCTTTTTATTACTACTGTATCCAGCCTTGCAGTGAGACACTACTCCTTGCTGTCCTCTTCTCTCTTTTTATTACTACTGTATCCAGCCTTGCAGTGAGTCACTACTCCTTGCTGTCCTCTTCTCTCTTTTTATTACTACTGTATCCAGCCTTGCAGTGAGTCACTACTCCTTGCTGTCTGTCCTCTTCTCTCTTTTTATTACTACTGTATCCAGCCTTGCAGTGAGTCACTACTCCTTGCTGTCCTCTTCTCTCTTTTTATTACTACTGTATCCAGCCTTGCAGTGTGGCACTACTCCCTGCTGTCCTCTTCTCTCTTTTTATTACTACCGTATCCTGCCTTGCAGTGAGTCACTACTCCTTGCTGTCCTTTTCTCTATTTGTATTATTAGTGTGTCCAGCCTTGCAGTGAGTCAATACTCCCTGCTGTCCTCTTCTCTCTTTTTATTACTACTGTATCCAGCCTTGCAGTGAGTCACTACTCCCTGCTGTCCTCTTCTCTCTTTTTATTACTACTGTATCCAGCCTTGCAGTGAGTCACTACTCCTTGCTGTCCTTTTCTCTATTTTTATTATTAGTGTATCCAGCCTTGCAGTGAGTCACTACTCCTTGCTGTCCTTTTCTCTCTTTTTATTACTACTGTATCCAGCCCTGCAGTGAGTCACTACTCCTTGCTGTCCTCTTCTCTCTTTTTATTACTACTGTATCCAGCCTTGCAGTGAGTCACTACTCCTTGCTGTCCTCTTCTCTATTCTCTCTTTTTATTACTACTGTATCCAGCCTTGCAGTGAGTCACTACTCCCTGCTGTCCTCTTCTCTCTTTTTATTACTACTGTATCCAGCCTTGCAGTGAGTCACTACTCCTTGCTGTCCTTTTCTCTATTTTTATATTAGTGTATCCAGCCTTGAAGTGAGTCACTACTCCTTGCTGTCCTTTTCTCTATTTTTATTATTAGTGTATCCAGCCCTGCAGTGAGTCTGTACTCCTTGCTGTCCCCTTCTCTCTTTTTATTACTACTGTATCCAGCCTTGCAGTGAGTCACTACTCCTTGCTGTCCTCTTCTCTCTTCTCTCTTTTTATTACTACTGTATCCAGCCTGGCAGTGAGTCACTACTCCTTGCTGTCCTCTTCTCTCTTTTTATTACTACTGTATCCAGCCTGGCAGTGAGACACTACTCCTTGCTGTCCTCTTCTCTCTTTTTATTACTACTGTATCCAGCCTTGCAGTGAGTCACTACTCCTTGCTGTCCTCTTCTCTCTTTTTATTACTACTGTATCCAGCCTTGCAGTGAGTCACTACTGCTTGCTGTCTGTCCTCTTCTCTCATTTTATTACTACTGTATCCAGCCTTGCAGTGAGTCACTACTCCTTGCTGTCTGTCCTCTTCTCTCTTTTTATTACTACTGTATCCAGCCTTGCAGTGTGGCACTACTCCCTGCTGTCCTCTTCTCTCTTTTTATTACTACCGTATCCAGCCTTGCAGTGAGTCACTACTCCTTGCTGTCCTTTTCTCTATTTTTATTATTAGTGTGTCCAGCCTTGCAGTGAGTCACTACTCCCTGCTGTCCTCTTCTCTCTTTTTATTACTATTGTATCCAGCCTTGCAGTGAGTCACTACTCCCTGCTGTCCTCTTCTCTCTTTTTATTACTACTGTATCCAGCCTTGCAGTGAGTCACTACTCCTTGCTGTCCTTTTCTCTATTTTTATTATTAGTGTATCCAGCCTTGCAGTGAGTCACTACTCCTTGCTGTCCTTTTCTCTAATTTTATTATTAGTGTATCCAGCCCTGCAGTGAGTCACTACTCCTTGCTGTCCTCTTCTCTCTTTTTATTACTACTGTATCCAGCCTTGCAGTGAGTCACTTCTCCTTGCTGTCCACTTCTCTATTCTCTCTTTTTATTACTACTGTATCCAGCCTTGCAGTGAGTCACTACTCCCTGCTGTCCTCTTCTCTCTTTTTATTACTACTGTATCCAGCCTTGCAGTGAGTAACTACTCCTTGCTGTTCTCTTCTCTCTTCTCTCTTTTTATTACTACTGTATCCAGCCTGGCAGTGAGTCACTACTCCTTGCTGTCCTCTTCTCTCTTTTTATTACTACTGTATCCAGCCTTGCAGTGAGTCACTACTCCTTGCTGTCCTCTTCTCTCTTTTTATTACTACTGTATCCAGCCTTGCAGTGAGTCACTACTCCTTGCTGTCCTCTTCTCTCTTTTTATTACTACTGTATCCAGCCTGGCAGTGAGTCACTACTCCTTGCTGTCCTCTTCTCTATTTTCTATTTTTATTACTACTGTATCCAGCCTGGCAGTGAGTCACTACTCCCTGCTGTCCTCTTCTCTATTCTCTCTTTTTATTACTACTGTATCCAGCCTGGCAGTGAGTCACTACTCCTTGCTGTCATCTTCTCTCTTTTTATTACTACTGTATCCAGCCTTGCAGTGAGTCACTACTCATTGCTGTCCTCTTCTCTCTTCTCTCTTTTTATTACTACTGTATCCAGCCTGGCAGTGAGTCACTACTCCTTGCTGTCCTCTTCTCTCTTTTTATTACTACTGTATCCAGCCTTGCAGTGAGACACTACTCCTTGCTGTCCTCTTCTCTCTTTTTATTACTACTGTATCCAGCCTTGCAGTGAGTCACTACTCCTTGCTGTCCTCTTCTCTCTTTTTATTACTACTGTATCCAGCCTTGCAGTGAGTCACTACTCCTTGCTGTCTGTCCTCTTCTCTCTTTTTATTACTACTGTATCCAGCCTTGCAGTGAGTCACTACTCCTTGCTGTCCTCTTCTCTCTTTTTATTACTACTGTATCCAGCCTTGCAGTGTGGCACTACTCCCTGCTGTCCTCTTCTCTCTTTTTATTACTACCGTATCCTGCCTTGCAGTGAGTCACTACTCCTTGCTGTCCTTTTCTCTATTTGTATTATTAGTGTGTCCAGCCTTGCAGTGAGTCAATACTCCCTGCTGTCCTCTTCTCTCTTTTTATTACTACTGTATCCAGCCTTGCAGTGAGTCACTACTCCCTGCTGTCCTCTTCTCTCTTTTTATTACTACTGTATCCAGCCTTGCAGTGAGTCACTACTCCTTGCTGTCCTTTTCTCTATTTTTATTATTAGTGTATCCAGCCTTGCAGTGAGTCACTACTCCTTGCTGTCCTTTTCTCTCTTTTTATTACTACTGTATCCAGCCCTGCAGTGAGTCACTACTCCTTGCTGTCCTCTTCTCTCTTTTTATTACTACTGTATCCAGCCTTGCAGTGAGTCACTACTCCTTGCTGTCCTCTTCTCTATTCTCTCTTTTTATTACTACTGTATCCAGCCTTGCAGTGAGTCACTACTCCCTGCTGTCCTCTTCTCTCTTTTTATTACTACTGTATCCAGCCTTGCAGTGAGTCACTACTCCTTGCTGTCCTTTTCTCTATTTTTATATTAGTGTATCCAGCCTTGAAGTGAGTCACTACTCCTTGCTGTCCTTTTCTCTATTTTTATTATTAGTGTATCCAGCCCTGCAGTGAGTCTGTACTCCTTGCTGTCCCCTTCTCTCTTTTTATTACTACTGTATCCAGCCTTGAAGTGAGTCACTACTCCTTGCTGTCCTTTTCTCTATTTTTATTATTAGTGTATCCAGCCCTGCAGTGAGTCTGTACTCCTTGCTGTCCCCTTCTCTCTTTTTATTACTACTGTATCCAGCCTTGCAGTGAGTCACTACTCCTTGCTGTCCTTTTCTCTATTTTTATTATTAGTGTATCCAGCCCTGCAGTGAGTCACTACTCCTTGCTGTCCTCTTCTCTCTTTCCATTACTACTGTATCCAGCCCTGCAGTGAGTCACTACTCCTTGCTGTCCTCTTCTCTCTTTTTATTACTACTGTATCCAGCCTTGCAGTGAGTCACTACTCCTTGCTGTCCTCTTCTCTATTCTCTCTTTTATTACTACTGTATCCAGCCTGGCAGTGAGTCACTACTCCCTGCTGTCCTCTTCTCTATTCTCTCTTTTTATTACTACTGTATCCAGCCTTGCAGTGAGTCACTACTCCTTGCTGTCCATTTCTCTATTTTTATTATTAGTGCATCCAGCCTTGCAGTGAGTCACTACTCCCTGCTGTCCTCTTCTCTCTTTTTATTACTACTGTATCCAGCCTTGCAGTGAGTCACTACTCCTTGCTGTCCTCTTCTCTCTTCTCTCTTTTTATTACTACTGTATCCAGCCTGGCAGTGAGTCACTACTCCTTGCTGTCCTCTTCTCTCTTTTTATTACTACTGTATCCAGCCTGGCAGTGAGTCACTACTCCTTGCTGTCCTCTTCTCTCTTTTTATTACTACTGTATCCAGCCTTGCAGTGAGTCACTACTCCTTGCTGTCCTCTTCTCTCTTTTTATTACTACTGTATCCAGCCTTGCAGTGAGTCACTACTCCTTGCTGTCCTCTTCTCTATTTTCTATTTTTATTACTACTGTATCCAGCCTGGCAGTGAGTCACTACTCCCTGCTGTCCTCTTCTCTATTCTCTCTTTTTATTACTACTGTATCCAGCCTGGCAGTGAGTCACTACTCCTGCTGTCCTCTTCTCTCTTTTTATACTACTGTATCCAGCCTTGCAGTGAGTCACTACTCCTTGCTGTCCTTTCTCTATTACTACTGTATCCAGCCTTGCAGTGAGTCACTACTCCTTGCTGTCCTCTTCTCTCTTCTCTCTTTTTATTACTACTGTATCCAGCCTGGCAGTGAGTCACTACTCCTTGCTGTCCTCTTCTCTCTTTTTATTACTACTGTATCCAGCCTTGCAGTGAGTCACTACTCCTTGCTGTCCTCTTCTCTCTTTTTATTACTACTGTATCCAGCCTTGCAGTGAGTCACTACTCCTTGCTGTCCTCTTCTCTCTTTTTATTACTACTGTATCCAGCCTTGCAGTGAGTCACTACTCCTTGCTGTCTGTCCTCTTCTCTCTTTTTATTACTACTGTATCCAGCCTTGCAGTGAGTCACTACTCCTTGCTGTCCTCTTCTCTCTTTTTATTACTACTGTATCCAGCCTTGCAGTGTGGCACTACTCCCTGCTGTCCTCTTCTCTCTTTTTATTACTACCGTATCCAGCCTTGCAGTGAGTCACTACTCCTTGCTGTCCTTTTCTCTATTTTTATTATTAGTGTGTCCAGCCTTGCAGTGAGTCACTACTCCCTGCTGTCCTCTTCTCTCTTTTTATTACTACTGTATCCAGCCTTGCAGTGAGTCACTACTCCCTGCTGTCCTCTTCTCTCTTTTTATTACTACTGTATCCAGCCTTGCAGTGAGTCACTACTCCTTGCTGTCCTTTTCTCTATTTTTATTATTAGTGTATCCAGCCTTGCAGTGAGTCACTACTCCTTGCTGTCCTTTTCTCTAATTTTATTATTAGTGTATCCAGCCCTGCAGTGAGTCACTACTCCTTGCTGTTCTCTTCTCTCTTTTTATTACTACTGTATCCAGCCTGGCAGTGAGTCACTACTCCTTGCTGTCATCTTCTCTCTTTTTATTACTACTGTATCCAGCCTTGCAGTGAGTCACTACTCCTTGCTGTCCTCTTCTCTCTTCTCTCTTTTTATTACTACTGTAATCCAGCCTGGCAGTGAGTCACTACTCCTTGCTGTCTCTTCTCTCTTTTTATTACTACTGTATCCAGCCTGGCAGTGAGACACTACTCCTTGCTGTCCTCTTCTCTCTTTTTATTACTACTGTATCCAGCCTTGCAGTGAGTCACTACTCCTTGCTGTCCTCTTCTCTCTTTTTATTACTACTGTATCCAGCCTTGCAGTGAGTCACTACTGCTTGCTGTCTGTCCTCTTCTCTCATTTTTATTACTACTGTATCCAGCCTTGCAGTGAGTCACTACTCCTTGCTGTCCTGATTCCTCTTCTCTCTTTTTTA
>NW_024059834.1:0-30869 GCF_016432855.1 Salvelinus namaycush | reverse complement strand
ACGTAGAAACACAGTCTACATAGAAACACAGTCCACATGGAAACACAGTCCACGTAGAAACACAGTCTACGTAGAAACACAGTCTACGTAGAAACACAGTCCACATGGAAACACAGTCCACGTAGAAACACAGTCCACATGGAAACACAGACCACATATAAACACAGTCTACATATAAACACAGTCTACATAGAAACACAGTCCACATATAAACACAGTCTACATATAAACACAGTCTACGTAGAAACACAGTCCACATAGAAACACAGTCCACATATAAACACAGTCTACATATAAACAGTCTACAAAGAAACACAGTCTACGTAGAAACACAGTCTACGTAGAAACACAGTCCACATAGAAACACAGTCCACATATAAACAGTCCACATATAAACACAGTCCACATGGAAACACAGTCCACATATAACAGTACGTAGAAACACAGTCTACGTAGAAACACAGTCTACATAGAAACACAGTCCACGTAGAAACACAGTCCACATATAAACAGTCCACATAGAAACACAGTCCACGTAGAAACACAGTCCATATAGAAACACAGTCCACATAGAAACACAGTCCACATAGAAACACAGTCCACATAGAAACACAGTCCACATAGAAACACAGTCCTAGACCCAGCACATAGAAACACAGTCCTAGACCCAGCACATAGAAACACAGTCCTAGACCCAGCACATAGAAGCACAGTCCTAGACCCAGCACATAGAAACACAGTCCTAGACCCAGCACATAGAAACACAGTCCTAGACCCAGCACATAGAAACACAGTCCTAGACCCAGCACATAGAAACACAGTCCTAGACCCAGCACATAGAAACACAGTCCTAGACCCAGCACATAGAAACACAGTCCTAGACCCAGCACATAGAAACACAGTCCTAGACCCAGCACATAGAAACACAGTCCTAGACCCAGCACATAGAAACACAGTCCTAGACCCAGCACATAGAAACACAGTCCTAGACCCAGCACATAGAAACACAGTCCTAGACCCAGCACATAGAAGCACAGTCCTAGACCCAGCACATAGAAACACAGTCCTAGACCCAGCACATAGAAACACAGTCCACAGACCCAGCACATAGAAACACAGTCCTAGACCCAGCACATAGAAACACAGTCCTAGACCCAGCACATAGAAACACAGTCCTAGACCCAGCACATAGAAACACAGTCCTAGACCCAGCACATAGAAGCACAGTCCTAGACCCAGCACATAGAAACACAGTCCTAGACCCAGCACATAGAAACACAGTCCTAGACCCAGCACATAGAAACACAGTCCTAGACCCAGCACATAGAAACACAGTCCACAGTCCTAGACCCAGCACATAGAAACACAGTCCTAGACCCAGCACATAGAAACACAGTCCTAGACCCAGCACATAGAAACACAGTCCACAGACCCAGCACATAGAAACACAGTCCTAGACCCAGCACATAGAAACACAGTCCTAGACCCAGCACATAGAAACACAGTCCTAGACCCAGCACATAGAAACACAGTCCTAGACCCAGCACATAGAAACACAGTCCTAGACCCAGCACATAGAAGCACAGTCCTAGACCCAGCACATAGAAACACAGTCCTAGACCCAGCACATAGAAACACAGTCCTAGACCCAGCACATAGAAGCACAGTCCTAGACCCAGCACATAGAAACACAGTCCTAGACCCAGCACATAGAAACACAGTCCTAGACCCAGCACATAGAAACACAGTCCTAGACCCAGCACATAGAAACACAGTCCACAGTCCTAGACCCAGCACATAGAAACACAGTCCACAGACCCAGCACATAGAAACACAGTCCTAGACCCAGCACATAGAAACACAGTCCTAGACCCAGCACATAGAAACACAGTCCTAGACCCAGCACATAGAAACACAGTCCTAGACCCAGCACATAGAAACACAGTCCTAGACCCAGCACATAGAAACACTGTCCACAGTCCTAGACCCAGCACATAGAAACACAGTCCACAGACCCAGCACATAGAAACACAGTCCTAGACCCAGCACATAGAAACACAGTCCTAGACCCAGCACATAGAAACACAGTCCTAGACCCAGCACATAGAAACACAGTCCTAGACCCAGCACATAGAAACACAGTCCTAGACCCAGCACATAGAAACACAGTCCTAGACCCAGCACATAGAAACACAGTCCTAGACCCAGCACATAGAAACACAGTCCTAGACCCAGCACATGGAAACACAGTCCTAGACCAAGCACATAGAAACACAGTCCTAGACCCAGCACATAGAAACACAGTCCTAGACCCAGCACATAGAAACACAGTCCTAGACCCAGCACATAGAAACACAGTCCTAGACCCAGCACATAGAAACACAGTCCACAGTCCTAGACCCAGCACATAGAAACACAGTCCACAGACCCAGCACATAGAAACACAGTCCTAGACCCAGCACATAGAAACACAGTCCTAGACCCAGCACATAGAAACACAGTCCTAGACCCAGCACATAGAAACACAGTCCTAGACCCAGCACATAGAAACACAGTCCTAGACCCAGCACATAGAAACACAGTCCTAGACCCAGCACATAGAAACACAGTCCACAGACCCAGCACATAGAAACACAGTCCTAGACCCAGCACATAGAAACACAGTCCTAGACCCAGCACATAGAAACACAGTCCTAGACCCAGCACATAGAAACACAGTCCTAGACCCAGCACATAGAAACACAGTCCAAGACCCAGCACATAGAAACAGGCTTAGCAGGGGCTGGTGAGGACTTCACACAACTGAAATGTAGGAGGCAACAGGGAATCAGAAGTTGAACACTTCACTAGTGTGATTCATGCCAGATCACTCTGGAACATGTTCTCCTTGCCAGTTCAGAACCAAACCACAGTTTGGAGACAGATGAGTTCTTTCCTCACTGATCATAAAGACCTCTGACAACACAAACTCTAACCATGAGTCCTGTCCATGGCTTCACTGCACACGCAGAGAATCACAAGACTGAACACCACATTTTGGCTGCTACTGTAGACTGAATGATAGAACAGCTATTTCCATGTTGAAATGTTACGGGATGTATTTTCTCCATTGTTTTTGATGTTAGGCCACTCTGGTAGTCCTACATTATGATCACATAGCCACAGTAGCCTACTTGACCGCTGTTAGTTGTAACTTAAAGTGGGTATAGCCACAGTAGCCTACTTGACCGCTGTTAGTTGTAACTTAAAGTGGGTATAGCCACAGTAGCCTACTTGACCGCTGTTAGTTGTAACTTAAAGTGGGTATAGCCACAGTAGCCTACTTGACCGCAGTTAGTTTTAACTTAAAGTGGGTATAGCCACAGTAGCCTACTTGACCGCTGTTAGTTGTAACTTAAAGTGGGTATAGCCACAGTAGCCTACTTGACCGCTGTTAGTTGTAACTTAAAGTGGGTATAGCCACAGTAGCCTACTTGACCGCTGTTAGTTGTAACTTAAAGTGGGTATAGCCACAGTAGCCTACTTGACCGCTGTTAGTTGTAACTTAAAGTGGGTATAGCCACAGTAGCCTACTTGACCGCTGTTAGTTGTAACTTAAAGTGGGTATAGCCACAGTAGCCTACTTGACCGCTGTTAGTTGTAACTTAAAGTGGGTATAGCCACAGTAGCCTACTTGACCGCTGTTAGTTGTAACTTAAAGTGGGTATAGCCACAGTAGCCTACTTGACCGCTGTTAGTTGTAACTTAAAGTGGGTATAGCCACAGTAGCCTACTTGACCGCTGTTAGTTGTAACTTAAAGTGGGTACAGCCACAGTAGCCTACTTGACCGCTGTTAGTTGTAACTTAAAGTGGGTATAGCCACAGTAGCCTACTTGACCGCTGTTAGTTGTAACTTAAAGTGGGTATAGCCACAGTAGCCTACTTGACCGCTGTTAGTTGTAACTTAAAGTAGGTATAGCCACAGTAGCCTACTTGACCGCTGTTAGTTTTAACTTAAAGTGGGTACAGCCACAGTAGCCTACTTGACCGCGGTTAGTTTTAACTTAAAGTGGGTATAGCCACAGTAGCCTACTTGACCGCAGTTAGTTGTAACTTAAAGTGGGTACAGCCACAGTAGCCTACTTGACCGCGGTTAGTTTTAACTTAAAGTGGGTATAGCCTCAGTAGCCTACTTGACCGCTGTTAGTTTTAACTTAAAGTGGGTACAGCCACAGTAGCCTACTTGACCGCTGTTAGTTGTAACTTAAAGTGGGTACAGCCACAGTAGCCTACTTGACCGCTGTTAGTTGTAACTTAAAGTGGGTATAGCCACAGTAGCCTACTTGACCGCGGTTAGTTTTAACTTAAAGTGGGTATAGCCACAGTAGCCTACTTGACCGCAGTTAGTTTTAACTTAAAGTGGGTACAGCCACAGTAGCCTACTTGACCGCTGTTAGTTGTAACTTAAAGTGGGTACAGCCACAGTAGCCTACTTGACCGCTGTTAGTTGTAACTTAAAGTGGGTACAGCCACAGTAGCCTACTTGACCGCTGTTAGTTGTAACTTAAAGTGGGTACAGCCACAGTAGCCTACTTGACCGCTGTTAGTTGTAACTTAAAGTGGGTACAGCCTCAGTGTTCACAGTAAACGCACGTCGAAAGATGCACAGAATTTTTACAACATTCAATTTTGCACTCAGCAAACCTACTGTAGGCCTACCAGTCTAGAATAGATTATAGGACAGCCAGCCCAACCAGGGACCACTACTGTAGGTCTACCAGTCTAGAATAGATTATAGGACAGCCAGCCCAGCCAGGGACCACTACTGTAGGCCTACCAGTCTAGAATAGATTATGGGACAGCCAGCCCAGCCAGGGACCACTACTGTAGGTCTACCAGTCTAGAATAGATTATGGGACAGCCAGGCCAGCCAGGGACCACTACTGTAGGTCTACCAGTCTAGAATAGATTATGGGACAGCCAGCCCAGCCAGGGACCACTACTGTAGGTCTACCAGTCTAGAATAGATTATAGGACAGCCAGCCCAGCCAGGGACCACTACTGTAGGTCTACCAGTCTAGAATAGATTATGGGACAGCCAGTCCAGCCAGGGACCACTACTGTAGGTCTACCAGTCTAGAATAGATTATGGGACAGCCAGCCCAGCCAGGGACCACTACTGTAGGTCTACCAGTCTAGAATAGATTATGGGACAGCCAGCCCAGCCAGGGACCACTACTGTAGGTCTACCAGTCTAGAATAGATTATGGGACAGCCAGTCCAGCCAGGGACCACTACTGTAGGTCTACCAGTCTAGAACAGTTTATGGGACAGCCAGCCCAGCCAGGGACCACTACTGTAGGTCTACCAGTCTAGAATAGATTATGGGACAGCCAGCCCAGCCAGGGACCACTACTGTAGGCCTACCAGTCTAGAATAGATTATGGGACAGCCAGCCCAGCCAGGGACCACTACTGTAGGCCTACCAGTCTAGAATAGATTATGGGACAGCCAGTCCAGCCAGGGACCACTACTGTAGGTCTACCAGTCTAGAATAGATTATGGGACAGCCAGTCCAGCCAGGGACCACTACTGTAGGTCTACCAGTCTAGATCAGTTTATGGGACAGCCAGCCCAGCCAGGGACCACTACTGTAGGCCTACCAGTCTAGAATAGATTAAGGGACAGCCAGCCCAGCCAGGGACCACTACTGTAGGTCTACCAGTCTAGAATAGATTATGGGACAGCCAGTCCAGCCAGGGACCACTACTGTAGGCCGACCAGTCTAGAATAGATTATGGGACAGCCAGTCCAGCCAGGGACCACTACTGTAGGCCGACCAGTCTAGAATAGATTATGGGACAGCCAGTCCAGCCAGGGACCACTACTGTAGGTCTACCAGTCTAGATCAGTTTATGGGACAGCCAGTCCAGCCAGGGACCACTACTGTAGGCCTACCAGTCTAGAATAGATTATGGGACAGCCAGCCCAGCCAGGGACCACTACTGTAGGTCTACCAGTCTAGATCAGTTTATGGGACAGCCAGCCCAGCCAGGGACCACTACTGTAGGCCTACCAGTCTAGAATAGATTATGGGACAGCCAGCCCAGCCAGGGACCACTACTGTAGGCCTACCAGTCTAGATCAGTTTATGGGACAGCCAGCCCAGCCAGGGACCACTACTGTAGGCCTACCAGTCTAGAATAGATTATGGGACAGCCAGCCCAGCCAGGGACCACTACTGTAGGCCTACCAGTCTAGAATAGATTATGGGACAGCCAGCCCAGCCAGGGACCACTACTGTAGGCCTACCAGTCTAGAATAGATTATGGGCCAGCCAGGCCAGCCAGGGACCACTACTGTAGGTCTACCAGTCTAGAATAGATTATGGGACAGCCAGGCCAGCCAGGGACCACTACTGTAGGCCTACCAGTCTAGAATAGATTATGGGACAGCCAGCCCAACCAGGGACCACTACTGTAGGCCTACCAGTCTAGAATAGATTATGGGCCAGCCAGGCCAGCCAGGCCAGCCAGGGACCACTACTGTAGGCCTACCAGTCTAGAACAGTTTGTGGGACAGCCAGCCCACTGGATTAGTGGGACAGAAATATACACTAAAAGGATTAAAAGTAATGTTAACTGAAAGTGTCAAATGTCCTGTTCTGTCCTGTCTATCTGTCCTGTCTTGTCCATCTGTAGGTTCCTGTCCCTCTGTCCGGTCCTGTCCTGTGCTATCTTGTCTTATCCTGTCCTGTCTCTCTATTCTGTCCTGTCTTTCTATCCTGTCCTGTCCTCTTATCCTGTCTTGTCTCTCTTTCCTATCCTCTTGTCCTGTCTGTCTGTCCTGTCTTGTTCTGTCTATCTGTTCTGTCTCTCTGTCCTGTTCCTCTGTCCTGACCTGTCCTCCTGTTCTGCCCTGCTCTGTCCTGTCCCTCTGTCCTATCCTGACCTGTCTATCTGTCCTGTCTCTCTGTTCTGTCCTGTTCCTCTATCCTGCCCTGTCGTCCTGTTCTGTCCTGTCCCTCTGTCCTGTCCTATCCTGTCCTGTGTCTCTGTCCTGTCTCTCTGTTCTGTCCTGTTCCTCTATCCTGCCCTGTCGTCCTGTTCTGTCCTGTCCCTCTGTCCTGTCCTATCCTGTCCTGTGTCTCTGTCCTGTCTCTCTGTTCTGTCCTGTCCCTCTATCCTGTCCTATCCTGTCCTGTGTCTCTGTCCTGTCTTTCTGTTCTGTCCTGTCCCTCTATCCTGTCATGACCTCCTGTTCTGTCCTGTCCCTCTGTCCTGTCCTATCCTGCCCTGTCGTCCTGTTCTGTCCTGTCCCTCTATCCTGTCCTATCCTGTCCTGTGTCTCTGTCCTGTCTCTCTGTTCTGTCCTGTCCCTCTATCCTGTCATGACCTCCTGTTCTGTTAGTTTCTGTCTGTCTGTCTGTCAATCAATCAATCAAGTTTATTTTATATAGCCCTTCGTACATCAGCTAATATCTCGAAGTGCTGTACAGAAACCCAGCCTAAAACCCCAAACAGCAAGCAATGCAGGTGTAGAAGCACGGTGGCTAGGAAAAACTCCCTAGAAAGGCCAAAACCTAGGAAGAAACCTAGAGAGGAACCAGGCTATGAGGGGTGGCCAGTCCTCTTCTGGCTGTGCCGGGTGGAGATTATAACAGAACATGGCCAAGATGTTCAAAATGTTCATAAATGACAAGCATGGTCAAATAATAATCAGGAATAAATGTCAGTTGGCTTTTCATAGCCGATCATTAAGAGTTGAAAACAGCAGGTCTGGGACAGGTAGGGGTTCCATAACTGCAGGCAGAACAGTTGAAACTGGAATAGCAGCAAGGCCAGGTGGACTGGGGACAGCAAGGAGTCATCATGCCCAGTAGTCCTGACGTATGGTCCTAGGGCTCAGGTCCTCCGAGAGAGAGAAAGAAAGAGAGAAGGAGAGAATTAGAGAGAGCATACTTAAATTCACACAGGACACTGGATAAGACAGGAGAAGTACTCCAGATATAACCAACTGGCCCTAGCCCCCCGACACAAACTACTGCAGCATAAATACTGGAGGCTGAGACAGGAGGGGTCAGGAGACACTGTGGCCCCGTCCGATGATACCCCCGGACAGGGCCAAACAGGAAGGATATAACCCCACCCACTTTGCCAAAGCACAGCCCCCGCACCACTAGAGGGATATCTTCAACCACCAACTTACAATCCTGAGACAAGGCCGAGTATAGCCCACAAAGATCTCCACCACAGCACAAACCAAGGGGGGGCGCCAACCCAGACAGGAAGATCACGTCAGTAACTCAACCCACTCAAGTGACGCACCCCTCCTAGGGACGGCATGAAAGAGCACCAGTAAGCCAGTGACTCAGCCCCTGTAATAGGGTTAGAGGTAGAGAATCCCAGTGGAGGGGAACCGGCCAGGCAGAGACAGCAAGGGCGGTTCGTTGCTCCAGAGCCTTTCCGTTCCCCTTCACACTCCTGGGCCAGACTACACTCAATCATATGACCTACTGAAGAGATAAGTCTTCAGTAAAGACTTAAAGGTTGAGACCGAGTCTGCGTCTCTCACATGGGTAGGCAGACCATTCCATAAAAATGGAGATCTATAGGAGAAAGCCCTGCCTCCAGCTGTTTGCTTAGAAATTCTAGGGACAATTAGGAGGACTGCGTCTTGTGACCGTAGCGTACGTGTAGGTATGTACGGCAGGACCAACTCAGAAAGATAGGTAGGAGCAAGCCCATGTAACGCTTTATAGGTTAACAGTAAAACCTTGAAATCAGCCCTTGCCTTAACAGGAAGCCAGTGTAGGGAAGCTAGCACTGGAGTAATATGATCAAATTTCTTGGTTCTAGTCAGGATTCTAGCAGCCGTATTTAGCACTAACTGAAGTTTATTTAGTGCTTTATCCGGGTAGCCGGAAAGTAGAGCATTGCAGTAGTCTAACCTAGAAGTAACAAATGCATGAATTAATTTTTCTGCATCATTTTTGGACAGAAAATTTCTGATTTTTGCAATGTTACGTAGATGGAAAAAAGCTGTCCTTGAAACAGTCTTGATATGTTCGTCAAAAGAGAGATCAGGGTCAAGAGTAACGCCGAGGTCCTTCACAGTTTTATTTGAGACGACTTTACAACCATCAAGATGAATTGTCAGATTTAACAGAAGATCTCTTTGTTTCTTGGGACCTAGAACAAGCATCTCTGTTTTGTCCGAGTTTAAAAGTAGAAAGTTTTCAGCCATCCACTTCCTTATGTCTGAAACACAGGCTTCTAGCGAGGGCAATTTTGGGGCTTCACCATGTTTCATTGAAATGTACAGCTGTGTGTCATCCGCATAGCAGTGAAAGTTAACATTATGTTTTCGAATCCCCAAGAGGTAAAATATATAGTGAAAACAATAGTGGTCCTAAAACGGAACCTTGAGGAACACCGAAATGTACAGTTGATTTGTCAGAGGACAAACCATTCACAGAGACAAACTGATATCTTTCCGACAGGTAAGATCTAAACCAGGCCAGAACTTGTCCGTGTAGACCAATTTGGGTTTCCAGTCTCTCCAAAAGAATGTGGTGATCGATGGTGTCAAAGGCAGCACTAAGGTCTAGTAGCACGAGGACAGATGCAGAGCCTCGGTCTGACGCCATTAAAACCTCTTATGGCTGCAAGCCCGAGGTCGGTACACCTATGACAACATCCCCCACCCCCCCACACTGATTAGCATCGCTAGCATAGCGTCACAATTAAATAGTAGCATCTAAATATCATTAAATCACAAGTCCAAGACACCAAATGAAAGATACAGATCTTGTGAATAAAGCCACCATTTCAGATTTTTAAAATGTTTTACAGGGAAGACAAAATATGTAAATCTATTAGCTAACCACGTTAACAAAAGACACCATTTTTCTTTGTCCACCATTTTTTCTCTCCACCAGTAGCTATCACCAATTCGGCCAAATAAAGATATTGATAGCCACTAACCAAGAAAAAACCTCATCAGATGACAGTCTGATAACATATTTATTGTATAGGATAGGTTTTGTTAGAAAAATGTGCATATTTCAGGTATAAATCATAGTTTACAATTGCACCCACCATCACAACTCGACTAGAATAAATACACAGAGCAACGTGTATTACCTAATTACTAATCATAAAACATTTCTTAAAAATACACAGCTCACAGCAATGGAAAGACACAGATCTTGTGAATTCAGACAATATTTCAGATGTTCTAAGTGTTTTACAGCGAAAACACAATAAATCGTTATATTAGCATACCACATGTGCAAACGTTACCAGAGCATCGATTCAAGCCAAAGAGAGCGATAACGTAATCATCGCCAAAATATATTAATTTTTTCACTAACCTTCTCAGAATTCTTCCGATGACACTCCTGTAACATCATATTATAACATACATATAGAGTTTGTTCGAAAATGTGCATATTTAGCCACAAAAAACCGTGGTTATACAATGACAAAACTAGCAAAACTAGCCTGAAAATGTCAGGCGCCATATTTGACAGTGATCTTGTCTCATGATTAACTATTCATAAACTTGACTAAAAAAATATAAGTTGGACAGCTATCGAAAGACAAATTAGTTCTTAATGCAATCGCTGAATTACATTTCTAAAATTATCCTTACTGTGCAATACAGGGTTCGCCAAGCGAAGCTATACCAAAGAAAATGGCGGAATATGCGTTTAAAATTTTTCGACAGAACAACGATTTATCATCTTAAATATTTCTTACTATGAGGTGATCTTCCATCAGAATCTTGGGCAATGTATCCTTTCTTGGGTCTAATCTTCTTTTGGTCGAAAGATGTCCGCTTGTCCGTCGAAATGCCCACTAACGTTCGACCGGTACTGGAAACGTGCCCAAAGCTTCAAAGTGCATCACCAAGAATTGCCTCAAAATCGCACTAAACGGATATAAATTGCTATAAAACGGTTTAAATTAACTACCTTATGATGTCTTTAACACCTATAACGAGTAAAAACATGACCGGCGAAATATTACTGGCTAAGCTTGGAAAGAGAGCAGGTCCAACGTACATCGTGCGTCAGGCGCAGCAGGAAAAGAACGGTACATCCGGTCTTTGTCGTTTTATACAGGCCCTGATTGCGCAATCGACTCCATTCAAATTGTCACCTCTTACTGACATCTAGAGGAAGGCGTAGGCAGTGTTTGTAGCATCATAGCCTTCACAGGGACTTATGAACTGACCTGGGAGCAGGGGCCAAGATGTCTGAAATCTCACACCATATCAGGAAAAGTGCTGTAGAATGAGTTCTGTTCCACTCAGAGACATAATTCAAACGGCTATAGAAACTAGAGAGTGTTTTCTATCCAATAATAACAATAATATGCATATTGTACGAGCAAGAATTGAGTACGAGGCCGTTTGAAATGGGCACCTTAAACAGAGCTACTCAATACTGCCCCTGCAGCCATAAAAAGTTAAAAGGTCATTTACCACCTTCACAAGTGCAGTCTCAGTGCTATGATGGGGTCTAAAACCAGACTGAAGCATCTCGTATACATTGGTTGTCTTCAGGAAGGCAGTGAGTTGCTGCGCAACAGCTTTTTCTAAATTTTTTGAGAGGAATGGAAGATTCGATATAGGCCGATAGTTTTTTATATTTTCCGGGTCAAGGTTTGGCTTTTTCAAGAGAGGCTTTATTACTGCCACTTTTAGTGAGTTTGGTACACATCCGGTGGATAGAGAGCCGTTTATTATGTTCAACATAGGAGGGCCAAGCACAGGAAGCAGCTCTTTCAGTAGTTTAGTAGGAATAGGATCCAGTATGCAGCTTGAAGGTTTAGAGGCCATGATTATTTTCATCATTGTGTCAAGAGATATAGTACTAAAACACTTAAGTGTCTCTCCCGATCCCAGGCCCTGGCAGAGCTGTGCAGATCCAGGACAGCTAAGCCCTGGAGGAATACGCAGATTTAAAGAGGAGTCCGTAATTTGCTTTCTAATGATCATGATCTTTTCCTCAAAGAAGTTCATGAATTTATTACTGCTGAAGTGAAAGCCATCCTCTCTTGGGGAATGCTGCTTTTTAGTTAGCTTTGCAACAGTATCAAAAATAAATTTTGGATTGTTCTTATTTTCCTCAATTAAGTTGGAAAAGTAGGATGATCGAGCAGCAGTGAGGGCTCTTCGATACTGCACGGTACTGTCTTTCCAAGCTAGTCGGAAGACTTCCAGTTTGGTGTGGCGCCATTTCCGTTCCAATTTTCTGGAAGCTTGCTTCAGAGCTCGGGTATTTTCTGTATACCAGGGAGCTAGTTTCTTATGACAAATGTTTTTCGTTTTTAGGGGTGCAACTGCATCTAGGGTATTGCGCAAGGTTAAATTGAGTTCCTCAGTTAGGTGGTTAACTGATTTTTGTCCTCTGACGTCCTTGGGTAGGCAGAAGGAGTCTGGAAGGGCATCAAGGAATTTTTGTGTTGTCTGAGAATTTATAGCACGACTTTTGATGCTCCTTGATTGGAGTCTGAGCAGATTATTTGTTGCGATTTCAATCGTAATAAAATGGTGGTCCGATAGTCCAGGATTATGAGGAAAAACATTAAGATCTACAACATTTATTCCATGGGACAAAACTAGGTCCAGAGTATGACTGTGGCAGTGAGTAGGTCCAGAGACATGTTGGACAAAACCCACTGAGTCGATGATGGCTCCGAAAGCCTTTTGGAGTGGGTCTGTGGACTTCTCCATATGAATATTAAAATCACCAAAAATTAGAATATTATCTGCTATGACTACAAGGTCCGATAGGAATTCAGGGAACTCAGAGAGGAACGCTGTATATGGCCCGGGAGGCCTTTAAACAGTAGCTATAAAAAATGATTGAGTAGGCTGCATAGATTTCATGACTAGAAGCTCAAAAGACGAAAACGTCATTTTTTTTTTTGTAAATTGAAATTTGCTATCGTAAATGTTAGCAACACCTCCGCCTTTGCGGGATGCACGGGGGATATGGTCACTAGTGTAACCAGGAGGTGAGGCCTCATTTAACACAGTAAATTCATCAGGCTTAAACCATGTTTCAGTCAGGCCAATCACATCAAGATTGTGATCAGTGATTAGTTCATTGACTATAACTGCCTTTGAAGTGAGGGATCTAACATTAAGTAACCCTATTTTGAGATGTGAGGTATCACGATCAGTTTGCATCACACTCTACATTATAGTAGTATAGTCAGTCTGCATCACACTGTACATTATAGAAGTATAGTCAGTCTGCATCACACTCTACATTATATAAGTATAGTCAGTCTGCATCACACACTACATTATAGAACTATAGTCAGTCTGCATCACACTCTACATTGTAGTAGTATAGTCAGTCTGCAGCACACTCTACATTATAGAACTATAGTCAGTCTGCATCACACTCTACGTTATAGAAGTATAATCAGTCTGCATCACACTCTACATTATAGAAGTATAGTCAGTCTGCATCACACTCTACATTATAGTAGTATAGTCAGTCTGCAGCACGCTTCAGGTTATTGCCTATTTCTACCTATTTCCTCACATCATCTACAGTATATAAATCAACACCTTTTTGCACTTGGGGCCCTGAATAAAACCACTTCTGGCCCACACTTGGCCTGGATAACTTCCTCCACATCCCCTCTCTCCTGCCCCTCCAAAGCTCCACTCTCTCCCAGCCAGCTCTGAGCCTTTCTCTCTCCCCCAGTCTCGCTTTCCTCCAGCCCCTCTCTCTCCCCCAGTCTCTCTTTCCCCCAGCCCCTCTCTTTCCCCCAGTCTCTCTTTCCTCCAGCCCCTCTCTCTCCCCCAGTCTCTCTTTCCCCCAGTCTCTCTTTCCTCCAGCCCCTCTCTTTCCCCCAGTCTCTCTTTCCTCCAGCCCATCTCTCCCCCAGTCTCTCTTTCCTCCAGCCCCTCTCTCTCCCCCAGTCTCTCTTTCCTCCAGCCCCTCTCTCTCCCCCAGTCTCTCTTTCCCCCAGCCCCTCTCTCCCCCAGTCTCTCTTTCCTCCAGCCCCTCTCTCTCCCCCAGTCTCTCTTTCCTCCAGCCCCTCTCTCTCCCCCAGTCTCTCTTTCCCCCAGCCCCTCTCTCTCCCCAGTCTCTCTTTCCTCCAGCCCCTCTCTCTCCCCCAGTCTCTCTTTCCTCCAGCCCCTCTCTCTCCCCCAGTCTGTCTCTCCCTATCGCTCCTTCTTTCTCAACCTGATCTCTCCCCCTGCTCTCTTTCGCTCTCTTTCTCCCCCCAGTCTCTCTCTCTCTCCCTCTCTCTCCCCCGTTCTCTCTCTCCCTCTTTCTCCTCCTGTTCTCTCTCTCTCCCTCTTTCTCCCCCCGGTATCTCTCTCCCACTTTCTCCCCGGTCTCTCTCTCCCTTTCCCCCCCTCTTCCCCCGTTCTCTCTCTCCCTCTTTCTCCCTGTGGCCTCTTACCCTCTTTCTCCCCGTGGTCTCTCTCTCACTCTCCCCCTCCAGTCTCTCTCTCTCCCCCGGTCTCTCTCTCCCACTTTCTCCCCCGGTCTCTCTCTACCTTTCCCCCCCTCTTCCCCCGTTCTCTCTCACCCTCTTTCTCCCCGTGGTCTCTCTCTCACTCTCCCCCTCCAGTCTCTCTCTCTCCCCCGGTATCTCTCTCCCTCTTTCTCCCCGTGGTCTCTCTCTCACTCTCCCCCTCCAGTCTCTCTCTCTCCCCCGTTCTCTCTCTCCCTCTTTCTCCCTGTGGCCTCTCACCCTCTTTCTCCCCGTGGTCTCTCTCTCACTCTCCCCCTCCAGTCTCTCTCTCTCCCCCGGTCTCTCTCTCCCACTTTCTCCCCCGGTCTCTCTCTACCTTTCCCCCCCTCTTCCCCCGTTCTCTCTCACCCTCTTTCTCCCCGTGGTCTCTCTCTCACTCTCCCCCTCCAGTCTCTCTCTCTCCCCCGGTATCTCTCTCCCTCTTTCTCCCCGTGGTCTCTCTCTCACTCTCCCCCTCCAGTCTCTCTCTCTCCCCCGGTATCTCTCTCCCACTTTCTCCCCCAGTCTCTCTCTGTTGTTATATTCCCTCCTGCTAAAGATAATGTTCTGTGAGGGTTGTCAGCAGGTCTTGAAAGGGGGTTGGAAGCAATGGAAGTGAAGATGAATCATTTTAACATGTGTCTAATCATTTAGCCGGCGCTGCCGAACTGGAGCTGCATTGTAGCGCTCAAAAGCAGATTATTTTTTCTGAATTAGAGATCTGGAACTGCTGCAGGTGCTGATCTGGGATCTGTTGTAGTTTAGGTACTGATCTGGGATATGTCTGGGATCTGTTGTAGTCTAGGTACTGATCTGGGATATGTCTGGGATCTGTTGTAGTCCAGGTACTGATCTGGGATATGTCTGGGATCTGTTGTAGTCCAGGTACTGATCTGGGATATGTCTGGGATCTGTTGGTACTGCTGCAGGTACTGATCTGGGATATGTCTGGGATCTGTTGGTACTGCTGCAGGTACTGATCTGGGATCTGTTGTAGTTTAGGTACTGATCTGGGATATGTCTGGGATCTGTTGTAGTCCATGTACTGATCTGGGATATGTCTGGGATCTGTTGTAGTCCAGGTACTGATCTGGGATATGTCTGGGATCTGTTGGTACTGCTGCAGGTACTGATCTGGGATATGCCTGGGATCTGTTGTAGTTTAGGTACTGATCTGGGATATGTCTGGGATCTGTTGTAGTCCATGTACTGATCTGGGATATGTCTGGGATCTGTTGTAGTCCAGGTACTGATCTGGGATATGTCTGGGATCTGTTGTAGTCCAGGTACTGATCTGGGATATGTTTGGGATCTGTTGTAGTCCAGGTACTGATCTGGGAGATGTCTGGGATCTGTTGTAGTCCAGGTATTGATCTGGGATATGTCTGGGATCTGTTGTAGTCCAGGTATTGATCTGGGATATGTCTGGGATCTGTTGGTACTGCTGCAGGTACTGATCTGGGATATGTCTGGGATCTGTTGTAGTTTAGGTACTGATCTGGGATATGTCTGGGATCTGTTGTAGTCCATGTACTGATCTGGGATATATCTGGGATCTGTTGTAGTTTAGGTACTGATCTGGGATATGCCTGGGATCTGTTGTAGTCCAGGTATTGATCTGGGATATGTCTGGGATCTGTTGTAGTCCAGGTACTGATCTGGGATATGTCTGGGATCTGTTGTAGTCCAGGTACTGATCTGGGATATGTCTGGGATCTGTTGTAGTCCAGGTACTGATCTGGGATATGTCTGGGATCTGTTGTAGTCCAGGTACTGATCTGGGATATGTTTGGGATCTGTTGTAGTCCAGGTACTGATCTGGGATATGTCTGGGATCTGTTGTAGTCCAGGTACTGATCTGGGATATATCTGGGATCTGTTGTAGTCCAGGTACTGATCTGGGATATGTCTGGGATCTGTTGTAGTCCAGGTACTGATCTGGGATATGTCTGGGATCTGTTGTAGTCCAGGTACTGATCTGGGATATGTCTGGGATCTGTTGTAGTCCAGGTACTGATCTGGGAGATGTCTGGGATCTGTTGTAGTCCAGGTACTGATCTGGGAGATGTCTGGGATCTGTTGTAGTCCAGGTACTGATCTGGGATATGTCTGGGATCTGTTGGTACTGCTGCAGGTACTGATCTGGGAGATGTCTGGGATCTGTTGTAGTCTAGGTACTGATCTGTGATATGTCTGGGATCTGTTGTAGTCCAGGTACTGGTCTGGGATATGTCTGGGATCTGTTGTAGTTTAGGTACTGATCTGGGATATGTCTGGGATCTGTTGTAGTCCAGTGTCACGACTCCGACCGAGGCAGGCTCCTCCTTCCCGTTCGGGTGGCGCTCGGCGGTCGTCGTCACCGGCCTATTAGCTGCCACTGATCCTTTTCTCCCCCTCCTTATGTGTTCATTGGTTACACCTGTTTTGTGTTTGTTCTTCATTAGTTGGGCTTCATCAGTCAGCCGGCCCGCCCGTTTCTTTGTGCGGGATTGTTTATTGTAAGCTTGGTGTTTGTTAGTCTGACGTTACGTGTTTGTGTTGGAGTACAATTCTGAACTGTTTTCGTTCCCCGTGTCTGGGGCGGTTTATTGCGAGCACCCAGTGTCTAGTGGGGTGGCCGTTGTTTCTCCGTGGTTCATTAAATGAACGTTATCATTGAATCCTCTGTCTTCCTGCGCCTGACTTCGCACTCCGGCACCCAGTCCTTACATCCAGGTACTGATCTGGGATATGTCCTGGATCTTTTGTTGTCTAGGTACTGATCTGGGATATGTATGGGATCTGTTGTAGTCCAGTTAATGATATGGGATATGTAAGTCTGGGATCTGCTGCTATTTAGTTAGTGATCTGGGATATGTTTAGGATCTGCTGTAGTCAATTTACTGATCTGGGATTTGTGTGGGATCTGTTGTTGTCCAGATACTAGTCTGGGATATGTCTGGGATCTCCTTTAGTTCAGTTAGTGGTCTGGGATATGTCTGTCTGGTATCTGCTGCTCTCCAGTTAGTGATCTGGGATGTGTCTGTCTGGTATCTGTTTCTCCCTAGTTAGTGATCTGGGATATGTCTGGGATATGTCTGTCTGGCATCTGATGCTCTCTAGTTAGTGATCTGGTATATGTCTGTCTGGTATCTGCTGCTCTCTAGTTAGTGATCTGTGATATGTGTATCTGGTATCTGCTGCTCTTTAGTTAGTGATCTGGAATTATGTCTGTCTGGTATCTGCTGCTCTCTAGTTAGTGATCTGGGATATGTCTGTCTGGCATCTGCTGCTCTCTAGTTAGTGATCTGGGATATGTCTGTCTGGTATCTGCTGCTCTCTATTTAGTGATCTGGGATATGTCTGGGATATGTGTATCTGGTATCTGCTGCTCTCTAGTTAGTGATCTGGGATATGTCTGGGATATGTGTATCTGGTATCTGCTGCTCTCTAGTTAATGATCTGGGATATGTCTGGGATATGTGTATCTGGTATCTGCTGCTCTCTAGTTAGTGATCTGGGATATGTCTGGGATATGTCTGTCGGGTATCTGCTGCTCGCCAGTTAGTGGTCTGGGATATGTCTGGGATATGTGTATCTGGTATCTCCGGGAAATGTGTGCATGGGAAATGAAGCAGGTATGGATCTGGGATATGTCTGGGATATGTGTATCTGGTATCTCCGGGAAATGTGTGCATGGGAAATGAAGCAGGTATGGATGTGGGATATGTCTGGGATATGTGTATCTGGTATCTGCTGCTCTCTAGTTAATGATCTGGGATATGTCTGGGATATGTGTATCTGGTATCTCCGGGAAATGTGTGCATGGGAAATGAAGCAGGTATGGATGTGGGATATGTCTGGATCCGTTGCTCTTTAGTTAGTGATCTGGGATATGTCTGTCTGGCATCTGCTGCTCTTTAGTTAGTGATTTGTGGAATTTTGGGGTCTTTTATTAGGATGCCCATTATCTGTTGCAGCAGTTACTCTTCTTTAGGTCCACACAAAGCATGAAACATGACATAATACAGAACGGTAATAGACAAAAACAGCTCAAGGTCAGAAAGCTGAAATATCACATTTCCGTAACTATTCACACTATTTGCTCAGTACTTTGTTGAAGCAACTTTAGCAGCGATTACGGCCTCAAGTTTTCTTTGGTATGATGCTACAACCTTAGCATACCTGTTGTTGAGGAGATTCTCCCATTCTTCTCTGCAGATCCTCTAAAGCTCTGTCAGGTTGGATGGGGAGCGTTGCTGCACAGCTATTTTCAGGTGTCTCTAGAGATGTTAGATCGGGTTCAAGTCCGGGTTCTGGCTGGGCCACTCAAGGACATTCAAAGACTTGTCCCAAAGCCACTCCTGCGTTGTCTTGGGTGTGTGCCGATGGTCGTTGTCCTGTTAGAAGGTGAACCTTCGCCCCAGGTTGAGGTTCTGAGCACTCTGCAACAGGTTTTCATTAATGATCTCTCTGTATTTGTCTCTGTTCATCTTTTTCTCGATCCTGACTAGTCTCCCAGTCCCTGCCGCTGAAAAATATCCACACAACATGATATCGCCACCACCATGCTTCACCGTAGGGATGATGCCAGGTTTCCTCCAGACATGATGCTTCCCATTCAGGCTAAATAGTTCGATCTTGGTTTCATCAGACCAGATAATCTTCTTTCTCATGGTCTGAGAGTCCTTTAGGGGCCTTTTGGAAAACTCCAAGTGAGCTGTCATGTGCCTTTTAATAAGGAGTGGTTCCGTCTGGCCAATCTACCAAAAAGGCCTGATTGGTGGAGTGCTGCAGAGATGGTTGTCCTTCTGGATGGTTCTCCCATCTCCGCAGAGGAACTCTGCAGCTCTATCAGAGTGACCATCAGGTTATTGTTCACCTCCCTGACCAAGGCCCTTCTCCCCTGATTGCTCAGTTTGGTCGGGAGGCCAGTTCTAGGAATAGTCTTGGTGGGTCAAAACTTTTTTCCATTTATGAATGATGGAGGCCACTGTGTTCTTGGGGATATTCAATGCTGCAGACATTTTTTGGTACCCTTCCCCAGATCTGTTCCTCGACACAATCCTGTACCAAATTTCTATGGACAATTCCTTCGACCTCATGGCCTGGTTTTTGCTTTGACATGCGGTATCAATGGTGGGACCTTATATAGACAGGTGTGTGCCTTTCTAAATCATGTCCATTCAATTGAATTTACCACAGGTGGACTCCAATCAAGTTGTAGAAATACCTCAAGGATGATCAATGGAAACAGGATGCACCTGAGCTAAATTTCGAGTCTCATAGCAAAGGGTCAGAATAATTATGTAAATAATCAATACAAAAAAATGTACGTTTTTTAAAAAATAAAAATGTCTAGAAACCTATTTTTTCTCTGTCATTATGGGGTATTGTGTATAGATTGTACAAGTCAAAAAATTTGGACACATCTTCTCAATCAAGGGTTTTTCTTTATTTTATCATTTTCTACAAGGTAGAATAATAGTGAGGACATTGAAACTACGAAATAACACGTATGGAATCTTGTAGTAACCAAAAAAGTGTTCAACAAATCTGAATATATTTTATATTCTTCAAAGTAGCCACCCTTTGCCTTGATGACAGCTTTGCACCCTCTTGGCATTCTCTCAACCAGTTTCACCTGGAATTATTTTCAACAGTCTTGAAGGAGTTCCCACATTGTTGGCTGCTTTTCCTTCACTCTGCGGTCCAACTCATCCCAAACAATCTCAATTGGGTTGAGGTCAGGTGATTGTGGAGGCTAGGTCATCTGATGCAGGGTCAAATAGCCCTTACACAGCCTGGAGGTGTGTTGGGTCATTGTCCTGTTGAAAAACAAATGATAGTCCCACTAAGCGCAAACCAGATGGGAGGGCGTATCGCAGCAGAATGCTGTGGTAGCCATGCTGGTTAAGTTTGCCTTGAATTCTAAATAAATCACAGGCAGTGTCACCAGTAAAGCACTCCCACACCATCACACCTCCTCCTCCATGCTTTACGGTGGGAACCACAAATGCGGAGATCATTCGTTCACCTCCTCTGTGTCTTACAAAGACACGGCGGTTGGAACCAAAAATCTCAAATTTGGACTCATCAGACCAAAGGACAGATTTTCACCGGTCTAACGTCCATTGCTTATGTTTATTTTGCCCAAGAAAGTCTCTTCTTCTTATTGGTGTCCTTTAGTAGTGTTTTCTTTACAGCAATTCGACCATGAAGGCCTGATTCACACTGTCTTCTCTGAACAGTTGATGTTGAGATGTGTCTGTTACTTGAACTCTGCGAAGCATTTATTTGGGCTGCAATCTGAGGCTGGTAACTAATGAACTTATCCTCTGCAGCAGAGGTAACTCTGGGTCTTCCTTTCCAATCTGAGGCTGGTAACTAATGAACTTATCCTCTGCAGCAGAGGGAACTCTGGGTCTTCCTTTCCAATCTGAGGCTGGTAACTCTAATGAACTTATCCTCAGCAGCAGAGGTAACTCTGGGTCTTCCTTTCCTGAGGCTGGTAACTCTAATGAACTTATCCTCAGCAGCAGAGGTAACTCTGGGTCTTCCTTTCCTGAGGCTGGTAACTCTAATGAACTTATCCTCTGCAGCAGAGGTAACTCTGGGTCTTCCTTTCCTGAGGCTGGTAACTCTAATGAACTTATCCTCAGCAGCAGAGGTAACTCTGGGTCTTCCATTCCTGTGCCAGTCCTCATGAGAGCCAGTTTCATCATAGGGCTTGATGGTTTTTACAACTGCACTTGAATAAACTTTTAAAGGTGTTGAAATGTTCCAGACTGACCTTCATATCTTAAAGTAATGACGGACTGTCATTTCTCTTTGATTATTTGAGCTGTTCTTGCCATAATAAGTGATTTTTATTTTATATTTTTTTTTATTTAACCTTTATTTTACTAGGCAAGTCAGTTAAGAACAAATTCCTATTTACGGTGACGGCCTAGGAACAGTGGGTAAACTGCCTTGTTCACGGGCAAAACAACAGATTTTTACCTTGTCAGCTTGGGGATTCAATCTAGCAACCTTTCGGTTACTGGCCCAATGCTCTAACCACTAGGCTACCTGCCGCCCCTGATTGGCTCAAACACATTAAGACGGAAAGAAAGTCCACAAATGAACTTTTAACAAGGCACACCTGTTAATTGAAATGCATTCCAGATGACTACCTCATGAAGCTGGTTGACAGAATTTCAAGAGTGTGCAAATCTGTCATCAAGGCAAAGGGTGGCTACTTTAAAGAATGTCAAATAGAAAATATATTTTGATTTGTTTAACACTTTTTTGGTTACTACATGATACCATATCTGTTATTTCATAGTTTTGATGTCTTCACTATTATTCTACAATGTAGAAAATAGTAAAAATAAAGAAAAACCCTGGAATGAACTTTTAACTGGTACTGTATATACTGGCATATACTTGTACACATCAGATACTGTTATCTGCAAACAGTAACAATACTGTGTGCTGTAAAACAGATGTGGACTCAAAGCCTCTGTTGCAGCTCTCCTCTCACAATAATCTTAGTCCACTCCATCTCAATGATGTCACAGCTCCACCAGGGAACATGAACCTGCTGGCAATACATGTCTTCACTGGCCAGTCAGAGAGCCGACCCACAGCAGCTGGCCAATCAGAAAGCAGTCACGGTTGGACAGGAGGTTCAATGGGATCAGAAACCTGATCTGCTGTTTTAGCTATCAGCAGAGGGTAAACCTTGCATCTGAACCATGACGTCCTGCTGCAACACTGTGTGTGTAGGGCTGAACTGCTTGACCTTAACAACTACAGCATGTTGAAGACTTGAATAATATTTAATTTGAATAGGTGCTGGATTTCTACAGTGATCTCTGACAGGTGATTGGCTAGCTCTGCATTAACCCCTCCTCTCTCAACATGCTATTGACTAGCTCTTCAGTAATGTCTCCTCTCTGACAGGTGATTGGCTAGCTCTACTGTAATCCCTGCTCTCTGACATGCTATTGGACAGTAATCTGTGACATGCGATGGGAGCTGCGGTGCGTATTTATCGTTATGGTCTGGTGGTGAGTCAGAATGGTCGAAAAGACTCAAGACCCTGATGTTTCCATGGAGCCAAGCTACCCTGAAACCAAGCCAACCCCGCCTCAGCCTCCCAGGAGCCAGGGGATTGGCTGCCAACCCCGCCTCAGCCTCCCAGGAGCCAGGGGATTGGCTGGCTGGAGTTCAGGACTGTTTCTCTCCCCTCTGACCTATATCCATCTATCTCATCTCTCCATTCCTCCATACACTTATCCCTCATTTCTCTCCATTCCTCCATACAATGATCCTTCTTATCTCTCCATTTCTCCATACACTTATCCCTCATATCTCTCCATTCCTCCATACACTTATCCCTCATATACAGTTATCCCTCCTATCTCTCCATCCCTCCATACATGGGTCCATCTTATCTCTCCATTCCTCCATACACTCATTCATCCTATCTCCCCATTCCTCTATTCACTGATCCCACCCATCTCTCCATGACCTGCCTTGTCTGACTTGTCTGAGACAAGATCCATCTTTAGTTGTATTCTAATGTACCGCTGTGTTGACGGGTGTCTACATTCACTGGCTCATTACAGTGTCCGTTCTGTCATCGCTGATGTTATTGGAACAGTCCGTTCTGTCATCTCTGATGTTATTGGACCAGTCCGTTCTGTCATCGCTGATGTTATTGGAACAGTCCGTTCTGTCATCTCTGATGTTATTGGAACAGTCCGTTCTGTCATCTCTGATGTTATTGGAACAGTCCGTTCTGTCATCTCTGATGTTATTGGAACAGTCCGTTCTGTCATCTCTGATGTTATTGGAACAGTCCGTTCTGTCATCTCTGATGTTATTGGAACAGTCCGTTCTGTCATCTCTGATGTTATTGGAACAGTCCGTTCTGTCATCTCTGATGTTATTGGACCAGTCCGTTCTGTCATCTCTGATGTTATTGGAACAGTCCGTTCTGTCATCTCTGATGTTATTGGAACAGTCCGTTCTGTCATCTCTGATGTTATTGGAACAGTCCGTTCTGTCATCTCTGATGTTATTGGAACAGTCCGTTCTGTCATCTCTGATGTTATTGGAACAGTCCGTTCTGTCATCTCTGATGTTATTGGAACAGTCCGTTCTGTCATCTCTGATGTTATTGGAACAGTCCGTTCTGTCATCTCTGATGTTATTGGAACAGTCCGCTCTGTCATCTCTGATGTTATTGGAACAGTCCGTTCTGTCATCTCTGATGTTATTGGAACAGTCCGTTCTGTCATCTCTGATGTTATTGGAACAGTCCGTTCTGTCATCTCTGATGTTATTGGAACAGTCCGTTCTGTCATCTCTGATGTTATTGGAACAGTCCGTTCTGTCATCTCTGATGTTATTGGAACAGTTCGTTCTGTCATCTCTGATGTTATTGGAACAGTCCGTTCTGTCATCTCTGATGTTATTGGAACAGTCCGTTCTGTCATCTCCGATGTTATTGGAACAGTTCGTTCTGTCATCGCTGATGTTATTGGAACAGTCCGTTCTGTCATCTCCGATGTTATTGGAACAGTCCGCTCTGTCATCTCTGATGTTATTGGAACAGTCCGTTCTGTCATCGCTGATGTTATTGGAACAGTCCGCTCTGTCATCTCTGATGTTATTGGAACAGTCCGTTCTGTCATCTCTGATGTTATTGGAACAGTTCGTTCTGTCATCGCTGATGTTATTGGAACAGTCCGTTCTGTCATCTCTGATGTTATTGGAACAGTTCGTTCTGTCATCTCTGATGTTATTGGAACAGACCGTTCTGTCATCTCTGATGTTATTGGAACAGTTCGTTCTGTCATCTCTGATGTTATTGGAACAGTCCGTTCTGTCATCTCTGATGTTATTGGAACAGACCGTTCTGTCATCTCTGATGTTATTGGAACAGTTCGTTCTGTCATCTCTGATGTTATTGGAACAGTCCGTTCTGTCATCTCTGATGTTATTGGAACAGTCCGTTCTGTCATCTCTGATGTTATTGGATGAGTCCGTTCTGTCATCTCTGATGTTATTGGAACAGTCCGTTCTGTCATCTCTGATGTTATTGGATGAGTCCGTTCTGTCATCTCTGATGTTATTGAAACGCCATCAATATTCAAGTATCAAACTGTGTTTGAAGAATGACTCAACATCGTTTGAAGTTTTATTAGTCGTATTTCGGGTAAAGCATGCTATATATCGTCTAATGAAATGCTTACTTGCATGTTCCTTCTGCACAATGCAACAACAATAAGAATGAATAAAATATAATAATAGGAACATAAAGTAAATGGCTAAGCAGAATATAATAAACATTTTAGCATAACTATAATACAGTAATGCACAATTTATAATCCAATATTTACATGTGGATTGAGGAAGGGGGGGGGAGGGGGTTGGGGGTGACTGTATAAATTGAGCAGTATAATAAGAGTCTGGTAGTAGCAAGTGTGTGTGTGTGTGTGTGTGTGTGTGTGTGTGTGTGTGTGTGTGTGTGTGTGTGTGTGTGCGTGTGTGTGTGTGTGTGTAGCATGAACGTCTGGTCAGACCTGTTAGAATCAGAGCAGGTGGTCAGACCTGTTAGAATCAGAGCAGGTGGTCAGTCCTGTTAGAATCAGAGCAGGTGGTCAGTCCTGTTAGAATCAGAGCAGGTGGTCAGTCCTGTTAGAATCAGAGCAGGTGGTCAGACCTGTTAGAATCAGAGCAGGTGGTCAGACCTGTTAGAATCAGAGCAGGTGGTCAGACCTGTTAGAATCAGAGCAGGTGGTCAGACCTGTAAGAATCAGAGCAGGTGGTCAGACCTGTTAGAATCAGACCTGTTAGAATCAGAGCAGGTGGTCAGTCCTGTTAGAATCAGAGCAGGTGGTCAGTCCTGTTAGAATCAGAGCAGGTGGTCAGTCCTGTTAGAATCAGAGCAGGTTGTCAGTCCTGATAGAATCAGAGCAGGTGGTCAGTCTTGTTAGAATCAGAGCAGGTGGTCAGTCCTGTTAGAATCAGAGCAGGTGGTCAGTCATGTTAGAATCAGAGCAGGTTGGCATTCCTGTTAGAATCAGAGCAGGTGGTCAGACCTGTTAGAATCAGAGCAGGTGGTCAGTCCTGTTAGAATGAGACCAGGTGGTCAGTCCTGTTAGAATCAGAGCAGGTGGTCAGTCCTGTTAGAATCACAGCACGTGGTCAGTCCTGTTAGGGTTAGAATCAGAGCAGGTTGTCAGTCCTGTTAGAATCAGAGCAGGTAGTCAGTCCTGATAGAATCAGAGCAGGTGGTCAGTCCTGTTAGAATCAGAGCAGGTGGTCAGTCCTGTTAGGGTTAGAATCAGAGCAGGTGGTCAGTCCTGTTAGAATCAGAGCAGGTGAACAGTCCTGTTAGGGTTAGAATCAGAGCAGGTGGTCAGTCCTGTTAGAATCAGAGCAGGTGGTCAGTCCTGTTAGAATCAGAGCAGGTTGTCAGTCCTGTTAGGGTTAGAATCAGAGCAGGTGGTCAGTCCTGTTAGAATCAAAGCAGGTGGTCAGTCCTGTTAGAATCAGAGCAGGTGAACAGTCCTGTTAGGGTTAGAATCAGAGCAGGTGGTCAGACCTGTTAGAATCAGAGCAGGTGGTCAGTCCTGTTAGAATCAGAGCAGGTTGTCAGTCCTGTTAGAATCAGAGCAGGTGGTCAGTCCTGTTAGAATCAGAGCAGGTGGTCAGTCCTGTTAGAATCAGAGCAGGTGGTCAGTCCTGTTAGAATCAGAGCAGGTGGTCAGTCCTGTTAGAATCAGAGCAGGTGGTCAGTCCTGTTAGAATCAGAGCAGGTGGTCAGTCCTGTTAGAATCAGAGCAGGTGGTCAGTCCTGTTAGAATCAGAGCAGGTGGTCAGACCTGTTAGAATCAGAGCAGGTGGTCAGACCTGTTAGAATCAGAGCAGGTGGTCAGACCTGTTAGAATCAAAGCAGGTGGTCAGTCCTGTTAGAATCAGAGCAGGTGGTCAGACCTGTTAGAATCAAAGCAGGTGGTAAGTCCTGTTAGAATCAAAGCAGGTGGTCAGTCCTGTTAGAATCAGAGCAGGTGAATAGTCCTGTTAGGGTTAGAATCAGAGCAGGTGGTCATTCCTGTTAGAATCAGAGCAGGTGGTCAGTCCTGTTAGAATCAGAGCAGGTTGTCAGTCCTGTTAGCATCAGAGCAGGTGGTCAGACCTGTTAGAATCAGAGCAGGTGGTCAGTCCTGTTAGAATCAGAGCAGTTGGTCAGTCCTGTTAGAATCAGAGCAGGTGGTCAGTCCTGTTAGAATCAGAGCAGGTGGTCAGTCCTGTTAGAATCAGAACAGGTGGTCAGTCCTGTTAGAATCAGAGCAGGTGGTCAGACCTGTTAGAATCAGAGCAGGTGGTCAGACCTGTTAGAATCAGAGCAGGTGGTCAGACCTGTTAGAATCAGAGCAGGTGGTCAGACCTGTTAGAATCAGAGCAGGTGGTCAGTCCTGTTAGAATCAGAGCAGGTGGTCAGACCTGTTAGAATCAGAGCAGGTGGTCAGACCTGTTAGAATCAGAGCAGGTGGTCAGACCTGTTAGAATCAGAGCAGGTGGTCAGACCTGTTGGAATCAGAGCAGGTGGTCAGTCTTGTTAGAATTGGGGCAGGTGGTCAGTCCTGTTAGGGTTAGAATCAGAGCAGGTTGTCAGTCCTGTTAGGGTTAGAATCAGAGCAGGTTGTCAGTCTTGTTAGAATTGGGGCAGGTGGTCAGTCATGTTAGGGTTAGAATCAGAGCAGGTGGTCAGTCCTGTTAGGGTTAGAATCAGAGCAGGTTGTCAGTCCTGTTAGAATCAGAGCAGGTGGTCAGTCCTGTTAGAATCAGAGCAGGTAGTCAGTCCTGATAGAATCAGAGCAGGTGGTCAGTCCTGTTAGAATCAGAGCAGGTGGTCAGTCCTGTTAGAATCACAGCACGTGGTCACTCCTGTTAGGGTTAGAATCAGAGCAGGTTGTCAGTTCTGCTAGAATCAGAGCAGGTGGTCAGTCTTGTTAGAATCAGAGCAGGTGGTCAGTCCTGTTAGGGTTAGAATCAGAGCAGGTGGTCAGTCCTGTTAGAATCAAAGCAGGTGGTCAGTCCTGTTAGAATCAGAGCAGGTGAACAGTCCTGTTAAGGTTAGAATCAGAGCAGGTGGTCAGTCCTGTTAGAATCAGAGCAGGTGGTCAGTCCTGTTAGAATCAGAGCAGGTTGTCAGTCCTTTTAGAATCAGAGCAGGTGGTCAGTCCTGTTAGAATCAGAGCAGGTGGTCAGTCCTGTTAGAATCAGAGCAGGTGGTCAGTCCTGTTAGAATCAGAGCAAGGTGGTCAGACCTGTTAGAATCAGAGCAGGTGGTCAGACCTGTTAGAATCAAAGCATGTGGTCAGTCCTGTTAGAATCAAAGCAGGTGGTCAGTCCTGTTAGAATTGGAGCAGGTGAATAGTCCTGTTAGAATCAGAGCAGGTGGTCATTCCTGTTAGGGTTAGAATCAGAGCAGGTGGTCAGTCCTGTTAGAATCAGAGCAGGTGGTCAGTCCTGTTAGGGTTAGAATCAGAGCAGGTGGTCAGTCCTGTTAGAATCAGAGCAGGTGGTCAGTCCTGTTAGGGTTAGAATCAGAGCAGGTGGTCAGTCCTGTTAGAATCAGAGCAGGTGGTCAGTCCTGTTAGAATCAGAGCACGTTGTCAGTCCTGTTAGAATCAGAGCAGGTGGTCAGTCCTGTTAGGGTTAGAATCAGAGCAGGTAGTCAGTCCTGATAGAATCAGAGCAGGTGGTCAGTCCTGTTAGAATCAGAGCAGGTGGTCAGTCCTGTTAGAATCACAGCACGTGGTCAGTCCTGTTAGGGTTAGAATCAGAGCAGGTTGTCAGTTCTGTTAGAATCAGAGCAGGTGGTCAGTCTTGTTAGAATCAGAGCAGGTGGTCAGTCCTGTTAGGGTTAGAATCAGAGCAGGTGGTCAGTCCTGTTAGAATCAAAGCAGGTGGTCAGTCCTGTTAGAATCAGAGCAGGTGAACAGTCCTGTTAAGGTTAGAATCAGAGCAGGTGGTCAGTCCTGTTAGAATCAGAGCAGGTGGTCAGTCCTGTTAGAATCAGAGCAGGTTGTCAGTCCTGTTAGAATCAGAGCAGGTGGTCAGTCCTGTTAGAATCAGAGCAGGTGGTCAGTCCTGTTAGAATCAGAGCAGGTGGTCAGTCCTGTTAGAATCAGAGCAGGTGGTCAGTCCTGTTAGAATCAGAGCAGGTGGTCAGTCCTGTTAGAATCAGAGCAAGGTGGTCAGACCTGTTAGAATCAGAGCAGGTGGTCAGACCTGTTAGAATCAGAGCAGGTGGTCAGACCTGTTAGAATCAGAGCAGGTGGTCAGACCTGTTATAATCAAAGCAGGTGGTCAGTCCTGTTAGAATCAAAGCAGGTGGTCAGTCCTGTTAGAATCAGAGCAGGTGAATAGTCCTGTTAGGGTTAGAATCAGAGCAGGTGGTCAGTCCTGTTAGAATCAGAACAGGTGGTCAGTCCTGTTAGAATCAGAGCAGGTTGTCTGTCCTGTTAGAATCAGAGCAGGTGGTCAGACCTGTTAGAATCAGAGCATGTGGTCAGTCCTGTTAGAATCAGAGCAGGTGGTCAGTCCTGTTAGAATCAGAGCAGGTGGTCAGTCCTGTTAGAATCAGAGCAGGTGGTCAGTCCTGTTAGAATCAGAACAGGTGGTCAGTCCTGTTAGAATCAGAGCAGGTGGTCAGACCTGTTAGAATCAGAGCAGGTGGTCAGACCTGTTAGAATCAGAGCAGGTGGTCAGACCTGTTAGAATCAGAGCAGGTGGTCAGACCTGTTAAAATCAGAGCAGGTGGTATAAACTGTTAGAATCAGAGCAGGTGGTCAGTCCTGTTAGAATCAAAGCAGGTGGTCAGACCTGTTAGAATCAGAGCAGGTGGTCAGACCTGTTAGAATCAGAGCAGGTGGTCAGACCTGTTGGAATCAGAGCAGGTGGTCAGTCCTGTTAGGGTTAGAATCAGAGCAGGTGGTCAGTCCTGTTAGGGTTAGAATCAGAGCAGGTGGTCAGTCCTGTTAGAATCAAAGCAGGTGGTCAGTCCTGTTAGAATCAAAGCAAGTGGTCAGTCCTGTTAGAATCAGAGCAGGTGGTCAGTCCTGTTAGAATCAGAGCAGGTGGTCAGTCCTGTTAGAATCAGAGCAGGTGGTCAGTCCTGTTAGAATCAGAGCAAGGTGGTCAGACCTGTTAGAATCAGAGCAGGTGGTCAGACCTGTTAGAATCAGAGCAGGTGGTCAGTCCTGTTAGAATCAGAGCAGGTGGTCAGTCCTGTTAGAATCAGAGCAGGTGGTCAATCCTGTTAGAATCAGAGCAGGTTGTCAGTCCTGTTAGAATCAGAGCAGGTGGTCAGACCTGTTAGAATCAGAGCAGGTGGTCAGACCTGTTAGAATCAGAGCAGGTGGTCAGTCCTGTTAGAATCAGAGCAGGTGGTCAGTCCTGTTAGAATCAGAGCAGGTGGTCAGTCCTGTTAGAATCAGAGCAAGGTGCTCAGACCTGTTAGAATCAGAGCAAGGTGGTCAGACCTGTTAGAATCAGAGCAGGTGGTCAGACCTGTTAGAATCAGAGCAGGTGGTCAGACCTGTTAGAATCAGAGCAGGTGGTCAGACCTGTTATAAACAAAGCAGGTGGTCAGTCCTGTTAGGGTTAGAATCAGAGCAGGTTGTCAGTCCTATTAGAATCAGAGCAGGTGGTCAGTCCTGTTAGGGTTAGAATCAGAGCAGGTGGTCAGTCCTGTTAGGGTTAGAATCAGAGCAGGTGGTTAGTCCTGTTAGAATCAGAGCAGGTGGTCAGTCCTGTTAGAATCAGAGCAGGTGGTCAGTCCTGTTAGAATCAGAGCAGGGGGTCAGTCCTGTTAGAATCATAGCAGGTGAACAGTCCTGTTAAGGTTAGAATCAGAGCAGGTGGTCAGTCCTGTTAGAATCAGAGCAGGTGGTCAGTCCTGTTAGAATCAGAGCAGGTTGTCAGTCCTGTTAGAATCAGAGCAGGTGGTCAGTCCTGTTAGAATCAGAGCAGGTGGTCAGTCCTGTTAGAATCAGAGCAGGTGGTCAGTCCTGTTAGAATCAGAGCAAGGTGGTCAGACCTGTTAGAGTCAGAGCAGGTGGTCAGTCCTGTTAGAATCAGAGCAGGTGGTCAGACCTGTTAGAATCAAAGCATGTGGTCAGTCCTGTTAGAATCAAAGCAGGTGGTCAGTCCTGTTAGAATTGGAGCAGGTGAATAGTCCTGTTAGGGTTAGAATCAGAGCAGGTGGTCAGTCCTGTTAGAATCAGAGCAGGTGGTCAGTCCTGTTAGAATCAGAGCAGGTTGTCAGTCCTGTTAGAATCAGAGCAGGTGGTCAGTCCTGTTAGGGTTAGAATCAGAGCAGGTAGTCAGTCCTGATAGAATCAGAG